>NC_071114.1:11015000-11315000 GCF_024256425.1 Clarias gariepinus | reverse complement strand
CATATGTGTCACAATGATTAGCACCACTGCAGTTTGCAATCTCCCTTTGTCACCATTACAGACAGTATAGAGAACACCTCAATACGGATTCTCTCCAGATCCTCCAGGGACCTCTGTCCTCTCTTGTTTTTTTGCTAGAAGATCCAGCTGCAACCCAGTATTTTTTCTCAGAGAAGGTAGCCGAATGTTCACATAGAATATTCTGGTACATGATGCCATATATCGTACCATTTTAAAATCCATTGCCTAATTTATAATGATCATTTTTAGATATTTAAAACTACTGTATATTAATTGGAAATGGTGTCATGTCCGTATGTGTGCTCTGCACACAACTAATAGTGTATGCATGTACTGTAGATGACTCCTACTATTGAGATGCCAGAGGGAAAACACAAAGAGAACAGTAAGATAGAGAATCCCAGTTGGGCATTATGCTTGTACACAAATGCTCCTGCCAGGCGACAGTGTTACTAGGCAACCAGGGTGCAAAACAAACCATAACAGAATTAAGAGATGGTGCAATGAGATCATTCATCAGAGGAAGCTTTCCCCATAGTCCATGATGTTCGGGGTTGGAGACCCGAGGTCTCATTAGAGTTAAATATTCCAAGGTCTTTTATTCAGTTGGTGTAACACCAGAACACAAAGTGTACGAGGTGCATCTCATTCCAGTTTCCTGCCAGGCAATGAATTGGTCATTTATTTGTCCCTTGCACACCTGTAATAATACTGTAAGAGAAAAAAAATAATAAAACTAGGGATTATATAGTGCTTACTTGGAACTTAATTAAAATCGCACATATTTATTGAAAACAAAATGACAAATTTATAACTGACAGCCATTGTAGAGGAAAATAACCACACAGATGTGGAAAGTGTGTAATGCATTTCTAATATTGCAATTTTTTCAAATGATCCTAATTTATTGCTAGAAAATGTTATTACATATGAATGCCAGGAAACTAAATTCCACAGAGCAATGTTTTTGTTTAGAGGTGCTTTGCTGAAACTGTATTTAAAAAGGAAAGCAATTATCTGACAATTACAAAATTACACATATGGTACAGTGAAACGTAGACTCAGGACTATATCACGGAACTACACATGAAAAATTATCAAATAAACAAATTGTTTTTTGGTCTTATTGTGATAGATTTAGTTCACGCTTCCATCCAGATTGCTTTGGTTGAAAATGATAATAATGGAATATTAAGAATATATATGCCACTGTTTGATTAACTGAATGTTTATACTATCCTTAAACGCATAAAACTGCTAAATTAAATGTTAAATCGTCATTATTAATCTACAGTATTAGGGTCCTTGGTTGTTATGTCCTTAAAACATTTACCAGGTGTTCATTGATTTTAACTTGTTGGTCAAAAAAACACTGACTTGAATGGCAGTACAGGGTGGATGTTAGTGTTTACATTACTATTAAAAGCAGTTAAAGATTCACATGCTCTGACCATAGCCTTTCTTCTCCACTATAAATGCGCATGAAGCTGTGCTGTCTCGCATGAGTGGTGTGATCTCTCCCCCATTCCTTCCAGCACAGACAAGCCCGGCAACAATTCAAGAGAAGTAGGTCACTTGCTGCAGTCAGAAATTATGCAATGCTGAAAAAATGTGTCTTTGCTTGCACAGGAGCCTAGGGAGAAAATGTCCACTGCCTCATGGATTGTTAAAAGATGGTGGTGTGTGTGTGCTTGTGTGTGTGTGCTTGTGTGTGTGTGTGTGTGTGTGTACGCATGTAGGTTCCACCACCAAAACCATACCGCTTGAAGAACATTAAAAGCAGCCTATTTGCTATAGCGGAACATATCATTCAGTTATGGAGTGTTATAAATACAGAATCATATAGGATTGATAAAAGACAAGGCTTGATATAAATTATACGTCTTTTCATCATGGGTTATTCTTGGAAGAAAAATTGCAGCAACTCTGTGGCAAGCAAAATGGGTCTCTGCACCATTCCCATAGCAACCAGCCCTATTGCTGCTGGGAAATGCCAGCGTGGAAGTGTATTATTTAATTAAGAGCAGACTGTTCGCTTTCTTGTTCTCTCCTTTTTTCCCCCTTTTCCCAGACACACCTATCCGAGTTTCAGTCCAATAACTGAAAGTGGCCTGTATTTACATAAGACATTTGTGTCAACAACTTTTTACATATTTACAAAAGGTGAAGGGAGCATATGAAAATTAATGGTTGCTTAATAAAACCAACTGGAGGATCCAACACACACAAAAAAGGATTAGTTTTTAATTTTATGACAGTGGATTCCAGATTAAACAAAAGGTAAATAACTCAAATGATGAACCACTTTGTTATTAGGTCACACTGTAAACATGCAAAACTATTCTGTACTATTTACGCAGCAATATACAGGCACTTTGGAATGGACTTCCTTTATAATTTTTTTTATTATGCCTGCCATCTTTTATTCACTCATTCATTCATTCATTCATCTTCTATACCGCTTACCCTGTGCACAGGGTTGTGGATGCCTGGAGCCTATCCCAGGAGACTTAGGGCACGAGGCATGCCAATCCATCTCAGGGCACACACACACAAAATGGACAATTTGGAAATGCCAAATAACCTAATCTGTGTGTCTTTGAACTTTAAGAGGAAACAGAGAGTTACACGGAGAAAACACAACCAAGGGGAGAACATGCAAACTCCAAGCACACAGACCTGAGGCCACAATGTTAACCACTACGCCACAAACATAACTCTTTTTAAACTGCACATAAAGAAAATAATAGTCTTACATACATATATGGAGAATGCTCTTTATGTAGAATATGAAAATAATTATGTATTTTTTTACTTAACCCTCTGCTGCCACGTGTGCACTCACATTTATAAGCACTCTAGACATTTATATCATTATGTATATAATGTCCTGCAATATTTATTTAATAGCCATAATTGAAATTTTGGTGTTCTTATTTTGATGTTATAGGTATAAGAATTCTGTGATTTGTATTTACTTAGTAGTAGCTGGTTCATACTGAACTGGAATGACAAATATTGTACATGAGGATCTTGACAGAACTTTAAACCTTTGTTGGACATAGCATAAAAGGGGAATTAATGTGTTGTAATGCACACTTTTGGGCAAGAGCTTGTTTAAAAAAAATACCACTGTGTCAGCGGATTTCAACACTCAGGACTGCTGTTACTATAGAAACAATAACATCGTAATGATAAAACCTGTGATTTCCCTCTGTATCTGGCATACTGTCATAACCATGTTGTTACAGCAATTGAATTAACCTTCCTGATCTAATCTAGAATAGTATAATGTGTACATATTTGGAAAATTAATTCGATGTTGTGGTGATGCAGAAGTGGGCAAAAAACTGGGAAAAGAAGGACAGCTACAGTAAGTCTCCGACCCCAGGTCAGCTAGTGTTTGGTTATCAGGAGAAATTTCAAGCCCCATTCCTTCTAGTAGCTGTTTGTTGTCATCGGTCATGGTTAGTGTGAATGTGTGTCTCCCCTCCCCCTTTATGGTTTACACTTCCTTAATTTTATTCAGTCTGACATGTTTCTTAGAAGAATGGCGTAACTGAGTGTAATACCAAATTTATCTTACTGTCCAGCTGCCCACAACTTCAGGGTGTTAATGTCTGTAGAATGCTCGTTATGCGCGCGCACACGCACACACACACACACACACACACACACACACACACACACACACACATCCCCAACAGATTTGCTTTAATAATAACACAGGCTTGACTTAGTTGCCATGCCAACAGTGTAGAACAAAGGCAGGAGCCTTAATAGCGTGAGCAGTGCGAGACACATCAAGAATTCAAGAGACTAGCTTTCACTGTCACATGTGCTTACAGACATAATGCTGTTCAAACTACTTAAAAATACAGCAGTAAAAAAATATTTTCCCAAAACTGAACACTGATGGTTAGCATTTCATAAGCAAATTAACACTTATCTCAGATGTAGCTGGCCAGTTCATGGTTGCCTTTTTTTGTGTCCAAACTCTGCTTGATGAGCTGATGCTATGATGCTACATGTTGGGTATGAAATTAACATCATGGGATCTGTCAACATGCAATTTTCACACGATTGCCTCAAACCACAGCATCTGCCAAAGAAAGGAAAGGCCATTTGCACTTAATTTAAGCCAGCTATGTTTTTAACTACATACAGTACATCAAACACACGCACACGCACACACACACACACACACACACACACAGAATACATGTTTTATATCCGATATATCCTATATTTAGCTGTGACAACAGCTTGGAACACTTGTGCCATTCCTTGCCTTCCTAATGAGCTTTAGACCATCAGTTGTCTCATGCAGAGGAAGAGTGGGTACAGAGTCAATAGCCCTATTAGTGTTACTAAAACCACTGTACAAATACATATTATGGCTATAAACTCTGTTATGTAAGAAGAAAAGACAGTCCATCCCTAAGTGCAGTTGCCAAAACCATCAAACACTACAATGAAACTGGCTCTCAGGCTCTCAAGTTTACTACTTGTAAGTCACACCATGATTGCATTATAAGCCCTAACTATTTTTCCAATTTCTTTGAGGTGGACTCTATCCAGAAGCATCTTATCTGCTTTGTTTTTTTACTTTTGTTATTACAGTTCAGCTTACAGTCTCTCTACTACACCTCTTCCCCACCCTCCTTAACCACTTGCTTAACCCATCACATCGAGGCATTTTAATAGTAAACAGGAAATTGCGTAAGGATTAGTGTGTAGCTCTTCTGTATGTTCAGGGGCCATGTATAAAGGTTGCACTCTTCCTTTATACCACACGGGCTGAAATGACTATACCAGTCACAGTACAAAAACAACTGCATATTCTGCCTGCTTCCTATACATTGGTGTTGAATAACACTATAAACATCCATGTATATAGTAATTGTCCAGCTAGACAGCTATTTCCCTAAAGCTGCTCCCTCTGAGCAATGTGGTTAGAAATCGAGCGGGATTTGCAGATTGCTTTATCGTTACATGAAAAAAGACTGCTGACTGGATTTGTATGTAGGAACCAGTGTTGTGTGTAATGCATTACAAAGTAACGAGTTAGAGTTCTCGGATTACGTAACGAGTAATTTAACGCGTTAGTTTCGCCATTTAGGTACTTGGTTATTTTTTGTGGTCTATTATTCAGATAATTTATGTAATCCGTGTGCCAGACAGCAGTCATTTCCAATCCATTAGTGTGTGTGTCTGTGTGTGTGTGTGAAAGTCGTCCTACAAGCCCCGCCCCCTTTGTTATTGCTGCTGTTATACTCCTACCTCACCTATCCGGTTTGACTAGGCAAGGATTGACGCGCGGAAACGTAATCACATCGCCAAAACTCTCGCTGAATCATGATGAACCGTACTTACGGCTACCGGGCGAAACCGCGTAGGTGGGATAGGAGTGTTAGTAGTTAACAGATTATGGGCCAAACTTATAATAGTAATTATAAAGTCTTGACTAAAGCAGCATGCATAAGCAATTACAAAGGAGTTTTCATTTTCTGCATTGGAAAAGTACTCTATCTAGTTACTTTTATCAGAAAGTAACGCTGTAATGTAACTGATTACTTTTTAAAGACAGTAATTTTGTAATGTAATTAGTTACTTTAAAAAGCAACGTCCCTCAACCCTGCTAGGGACAGAGCTAAATAGATTGATCCTGTCTTCCCTTTAACATGTTTCTTTCACTGTGAGACTCCATCTAGAGCCTATTGATTAATGTCTTTGACGTAAGACACATTTTAGCCCTACGTAGAATTATTATCTATATTATGGGATGTTTTCCTGCTTTCTAAGCACTGCACTGTTTGAATAATCAAGCCATGTGATTAATCATTGACTCTCTTGGGAGCTTGACATAATTACTATGTGATTCACACTAAGTAAATGTTTAATAGTAGAAGCAGGTTAGAACAGGCCCTTATAGGAAAAAAGAACATCACCACCACAAAAGGTTGGTTGCGCCTGAATGGTTCTAGGATAAATGGATGCTTGCATGTTTACAACGATTTGTATGACTTATACAGTTTGATTTGTATGAAAATAAATAAAGGTTAATGTTAAGGGACCAGCTTGGCTGTTATAACTTTAATTATATCATCATTCATTTAACACCAAAAAACAATCTTACGTAGTTTATTAGATTGCTTCCACAGTTTCGCAAATGACAAAAAAAAAAGAAAAAAAATACAACACATATTCAGGTCTAGTTAATGGATGGAAACAAATATTCCTGCTTTTAGGATTTTTTTTTACATGTAATTTTATCATATTTAGAGTAAATTCCACATCCACAGGAATGAACTGTAACAATTTATGTATAGTTTCGCAATTTATTTCAGCAAAACATTCAACAATATTTTAATCTGTCATACAGATACTAGTGTGTATATTTTTATTTTACAGGTAATTTCTTTAAAAAAACAAACATGTATCGCTCAAACAAAAGAACACCCTGAATCAATGTAATGTCTGTGGTTTCTTTTAAACTAGAAGGCCAAATCCAAGGAAACATTGCTCAAGAAAAAGAACGACAATGAATGTGTGTGTGTGTGTGTGTGTGTGTGTGTGTGTGGTGAGAGAGAGGTAAACAAGGTCCATGGCTGTGTTTCTATGGAAATAGAGACACCAAATGGTGGCCTGCATAAACACAGCCTGCATTCTGAATAAGGAGGGGGGCAAGAGTTTTACACATGGTATTACAAAGAATGAATGGATGAATGAATGAATAGCACCTCACTGTGGACTAATCTCTAAGGTATTTGCTCCAATGTGCTGTCCATGTACACTTGAACTAAAGTTAGATTTGTTTTTATTAATTATTCTTTTGACCATGTGAGATGTTTTTACAAATAGATTTACTTTTGCTTTGAAAAAATATATAAATCTATGTAAAAAAAAAAAAAAAAAAGAATCTAAAATACCTGATTAGACAGCTAGCTAACAAGGCCACTGGCGTGTGAGGATGTTGTGTTCAGATAAAGGGTATGTTGTTTACACTGAAATGGAAAGTTCCTGAATATCTCAATACTTACACCTAGTGGCAGGAAGTGGCCATGTCTCTACACGCTAATGAACCACGCTTACTACGTGGCCTATAGTGGGAGTGTTAACATTACTCATTGGTTGGCTACGCTGCCAAATGCACCAAGCAACTGAAACCTAAAGCAATGTTTACACATCTGTAAGAATAAAGTTTTATTACACTGTTAATTGAGAATGTATTTCAATTTTGAATTATTCATGCCTGTGCATATATACAGTGTAGTGAATATGTAATTACATAATAACACAACTATGTTTATCTATTATTAGATCAATACAGTTGTTCTATTACAGTATGTAATAAAAGTTTGTATATTATATTATATTATATTATATTATATTATATTATATTATATTATATTATATTATATTATATTATATTAATTAACATAGAGTAATTATGGAGGAATTTTGGCCCATTCTTATTTGCATAATTGTTTTAAATCAGCCACATTGGAGGGTTTTTCCAGCATTGATGACCTGCTTAAGGTCATTCAATAGTATCTCAATAGAATTTAGGTCCAGACTTTGACTGGGCCAATCCATGTTTTTTATCCATTCGGATGGATTTGCTGACCTTGCTGGTAAATCATTGTCATGCTGCATAACCAAATTGTGCTCGAGCTTGTGGTCATGACATTTTCCTTCAGGATTTTCCGGTAGAGCACAAAATTCATGTTTATGTCAAGTACGGCAAGTCATCCAGGTCCTGAAGCTGCAAAGCGGACCATCACACTACCACAAACATGTTTGACTGTTGGTATGATGTTCTTTTTACAAAATGCTGGGTTAGTTTTAAGTCAAATGTAACAGGACACACACCTTCCAAAATAATTAAGTTTTGCCTCATCAGGCTACAGAATATCTGTTCGAAAGTATTGGGAAAAATTAAGATTTCTTTTTGGCAAATATGAGAGAAGTCTTTGTATTCTTTTTGGTCAGCAGTAGCTTTCACCTTAGAGCTCTCCATGGTGTCCAATTTTGCCCAGTCTCCTTGCCCAGTTTCTTATTGTTGAATCATGAACACTGACTTTAACTTAGGTAAGTGAGGTCTGCAGTTCTTTAAATGTTGTTCTGTGTTCTTTTATGAGTTCATGAATGAGTCGCTGTTGTAAGAGTAATTTTGGTTGTCTGGCCACTCCTGGGAAGGTTCATCATTGTTCCAAGTTCTATCCATTTGGCTCTCACAGTGGTTTGCTGAAGTCCCAAAGTCTTATAGTACCTTTCAAAACTTTTTGGTTCTGAGGACAAACCCAAAATTTTTAAACATTTTTGTATATAAAAAAGACCGTGCGTGTATTTGCGCTGTGATGGATTGACATTCTGTCCAGGGTGTAATCCACCTCGTGCTGAAAGTCACCTGAGATAATCTCCAGGCGCCCTGCCATCTGTACAGGGTAAGAAGTAAAGGAAAAGAAACTAATGAATGAATGAAAGAACACATCCAGTATACATTGTGTAAAATTATTACTTCTCTGCAGGCATTATTTTCCCAAACAGTGCTATAATCATATAAATGTTTCATGGTAGAAAGGCATATTTAGAAACTATATTTCCCTCATAAAGTTTTTTTTATTTTAATTCCAGTTGCCTTTAAAAAAAATTTTATAGTTGTGTGAAAAGTTAGTTGTTTTCCCTCATTGTTCAGACTACAAGTTTCCTGTGCCAGTAGAACAAATATTTGCATTTCCTTCCGCAGCTTCCACCTTTCATTCTCTGCTAAAACGCAACAAGGGCCAAAAGGACAAACAGGGCAGCATGGTTCATACAAGATATGTGAAGAGATCTGTGAGAAGAGACGGGTAAGGTGTTTCTCTCTCTCTCTCTCTCTCTTTCTCTCTCTATCTCTCTCTGTCTGTCGCTTTGTCAAACTTCTTTCCCTTTAAACGCCGACATTTCTTAACACATTTGTTTCATTTTAGCTAATCTTTATCAGCCTATTCCTGTGTCAAATTCTGCACAGTTTAAAACTACACTGATTTTTAACCCTGAAATTTACTTTGACTGGGTTTATAATGTGTTGTTTGATTTATATGTACATAGTAATATCTGTACACTATAAGTTAAATTACAAACTCAATCATGAATGGTGATAGAATAATAGGACATTATGCCTAAATAGACATTTTAACAACAGCTCAGTCCTCAGACATTCCTGATATTAATACTGACTGGATTTGTAGGAAGATTACTTCAGTAATCATTAAAGTTCAGTGCCATTAAAGCTCAAAACGTTATATCACAAATAAGTGGAAATGTGACTAAATTGTAGTTTAATACCCTGTCCTCTAGATGGCAGATGTTTCCTACTGTAAAAGATTAATAAATACATAAAATAAATAATAATAAAAAAAATACTGGCTGACAACTAAAGTTCTTAAAAATTGTCATAGAACGCTTAAATGAGGAAAAGTGCAGATAATTAAGGTTGTTAAGGTTCCTAGACTTGCTTAAAGACCGTTTTCTCTGGTAGAATTGGTAGAAAAAAAAAAAAGGTACAGAAATTCTGATACGAGAAATGAACATTCTGTAAATATACAAACTGCAATCAGATCCAATTTTCTAGGTGGCCACCCCATGCCATTGCTAAACAGTTTATAATCGCAGATTAAAAAATCTCCATCATGTTTTATGACTCAATATACCATGGTGTTGTTCAGTTGAAATCAATTCAATTGTATTTGTATTGCGCTTTTAACAATTAACATGGTGACAAAGCAGCTTTATAAATATTATAATTGTTTAGTAATTGTAAATGTATAAACTTGCCAGAGATGATGGTGGCAAGGTAAAATTCCCTGAGAAAACCTAAAGAACAAACTTCATAAGATCCATATATAATATATATTTATAGTCAAAATGTGCAATTATGTCAATAGGAACTTATGAGCAACTCATGAAAGTGAGCATCATAATAAGTATAATTTAAAGTATATATTCATAATAAGTATAAATTAAAGTCTGATAATTATCATTTATAGTCCAAGTTGGCAAAAGTATGATACATCTTGTATAAATACTGTAAGTTATATTTTACTGTAAGTTAAAACTAGTAACACCTACTTATGAAAGGCCCCAGATCTTGTGGGATTAGATTAGATTAGATTAGATTAGATTAGATTCAACTTCACTGTCATTATGCAAGTACATATACAGAGCCAATGAAAGGCAGTTAGCCTCTAGCAAGAAATGCATAAGTGACCTATTCATTAATAACAATGTGTTATAACAGACAGAAGATGCAGTAAGTAATAACGTTTTGGTACATATATAGTAATATACAATATAACTGTGCAACATTGTGCAATGAATGTGCTATAACAAACAGAAGGTGCACAGTAGGTGAGCTGGTGATGGTAAGAAGGTGATGTAAGAATTGGATTTTACTCAAGTTCATATGCATGTGAAGGCAGGTGAGATAAGCATACAGTAAGTTAATAATGGTGCAAAGATGCATTGTGGATGAAGCAATACAGCATGCACAAAAGTAACAGAGCAGTAGTGTATTAGTTAACACTCCATGATCAGCTGTTCAGTGCAGTAACAGACACAGGGGAAAAAACTATACTTCAGTGTATTTGTGATGGCTCTGAGGCACCTAGAGAACCTACATTAATTAAAGAGTAATTTAAAGTAAATAAAACTGAAAATGTCACACAACACCTTTAATTTCGTTATTTAAAAAAAAAAAAAAAAAAAGAAAAAAAAATGTCCAGGTAGAATGGCCAAGCAAACAACTAAATTGTTCTGCAGAAAAAAAAAAAAAATCTTGTTAAGCCTTATCATGGTGTGTTACATTATATACTGTAGACCTAGCCAACAGTAATCCTAAATCATGTCTTAAATAAAGAATAATTAAATATGTAGATAAATACATACTGTAGATACATACATACACACTGCATGCATACCAAGAAATTTTGTCCACATGACACACGCGTGAACTCCTAGTAGCTGGCTAATTTTAAGCCTGGGAGTGAGTCTATTGTGCTTGTCAATCCTACTGCACTACATGCTATGTGAAATGTTTTGAGCATTCAGGCTAATACCCAGCATTAGCTCAACCAAGTGACTAACAGTAACTCTCAAAAACTGGTTAAACTAATACAGTCTGCAGAAACTTCTAAACTACTGCTGTCATCTAGAGGTAGGAAAAAGTTCCTTGGCATGGAAGTACTGAAACAGCAACTGATTAACAAAAACAAACTGTGTCCTGGAATGTTCCTTATATATCACTGTAGTAATCTGCCCTATTAGACTACGTGGGAGCTGGAGGTGGATCTGGCAATTTTATAATGACATGGTTGTGACAATATTTCATTTGCTAATTTATACAAAGCCCTTGATTTATTATGTAATACGTTTGCAAAGCATAAAAAGATCATTTCTGAAATGCTTTGGTACCACTGTATATATTTTTTTAGTTTACTTCAGGAAATAAAGCTTATTAATATTGTTAGACACATGGGTTGCAAAGCTTTAGTGAAATGAAGTATGTTTTCCATAAATCATGTTTATCAATTAATATATGTTTGTAATTTATTGAAGCATGTCAGTGTTTTTGTAGTTAACACTGTTTTGCAGTGATACGTGCTGGGTTCAGATAAGTGAATAAACTTTGTTTGGGAAAAAAAAGTTCTAGCCGTTCTTATAGGTCTTTAATTTAATTGCATTATTAATTATCTGTTTATCAAACTTTATTACACTCGGTTTGTATGACATTCAAATTAGCCAGCATTGATTTCATTTCACTTTATATTTTAGTTAGGGAGATTTTAAGAGACTCAGGTTCACAATTAGAGAACATTATGCTAAGGACAAATGGCTTTACTGAGTCAGAAAGACTTCCCTGCCAATTTGTGTATGTACATCTATTCACATGTATATCTCCAGGGCTTTCTTATATTGCCTGTATACCCTGACCTTTAGTCCTGTTCCAGCTATTGCTATCTGACCTTCAAGTGTATCAGCAGGAGCCCACCCTCCCAGCACTTCTGTGCATCTAATTTTAGCACTATTACACTGTGAACCATACCAGTGTGAAGCGCAGTGACATCCCATTACCACCTAAAACACCGGGCAGACTGTTGAGCTCTAAATAATGAATATATTAAATAAACTATCAGTGTGGTATATAATATATATTCTCACAAATCCCTGTAAAGTCAAGTGGATTGTGTAGGACTCGTCTAGTAATTATAAGTATGGCAGGTATTTATCCTGGATCTCCACTTTATCCATGGCAGTATAATTAGATCTTGTTGAGTTTGAGACCTGTCCAGTTTCGGCGTAGCTATATCTAGCAATTCCATTCTAGTAAATGCTATGCTTTTCTCATTCCATGCCTGCACTGAAATAAGGAAGAGCTGCCCTGTTAAAACAGTTTGAATATTTGTTTTTAGCAGTTTTTCTTTTTTCTTTTTTTTTCTTTTTTTTTTTACATAGAATGTAGATTTGTTAATAAAACATAAATTTTTATACAGGATTTTGGCTACATTCACATTAATAACTTAATGTAGGACCAATCGATTTTCCTAACCATGACACATTTGATATTTAAAATCTATTTAGAAATAATGAATCAGATTCTCACCAAAACTAAAAAAAAAAAAAAATAGGCTGTCAATATTAATACATTAATGCATATGATTAATCTAGAAATTTTAATGCATTACTATTTTTTTTTAAAGCAAATTAATCATATGACCAAGTTTGATTTTACTGGTTTCCCATAATCACATCACGGTTACCTGGCTATGTGTGATAATGGCATGTTTAGCATGTATAATTAGATGACTGATGAAACATCACATATTATTATATTTAAAAAAAAAAACAACTTCTAAATGGAGATTAATTTTGAAGATGAGGGGGTGGTGGCTCGGGTGGCTAAGGCTTTAGGTTGTTGCTTTTTGGATCTAAGGATCTGGGTTTAAGCCCTGCCTTCAGTGGGTTGCCACACCCCCCTACCCACATTGAAAAGATTTAATTTAACATTTGTTAAATGTTAATGTTTGAGATATTCTAAAACTGAATAATCTGTTTCCTCTAAACAAAATGCCATGCATTTCTTTATTCCAACATTGCTATGTGGATGCGCATATAGAGGGAAGTTTACTGTATAATGTGTCACAGTATAGCCACATCTACACAGTTCCTGGCAAAGAACTGGTGGCAACAGCTGAATGCATCTGCTTACTCCATTAATATATATTTTTAATAGTGCCTGGATAAGGTTTCAGCTCACCGTTTGAGCAATGTTCTGCTGTTATGCCACTATTGTATTTTTATTAATATGCAGATAATATACAAAACAGCCTTTTTACTGTATAATTTATGTGGATCAGTCATGTGACATTATTTACTTAAATATTAAAAACTAGAGGTATGAGGCTAACAGATATGAGGCACTCATGGACACCAGTGTCAGGGCAAAAAGTTCTGACCTGAGCAAGAAAAATATCTAAATATGAAGGCATGCAATATGAATATAGCTCTTGTTTTCTCCATTACACCCTCCCAGCTGTACTCATTGTACAAATGGGCATTTGAAGTGGCACCTGAGGACAAACAGCTATAATTACACTACATGAAATCTAAATCTCTCAGAGTTTACGGCATTATGCTCTCCATCCTAGTTTACTGTGGCTTTCTGATATCCTCTGTGTGCTTGAGATGAGAAGAGCATCATTGAGGAACTGAACATGTACCCACTGGATAAGCAATATAATACATAAAATAACACTATTACAAATGCTGAGAATTATTATCATGTATCATACACCAAGTGTGAATGTGTGTGAATGTTGACCGGATGTCCTACCACAGTTGTAAAAGGAGCAATAAATACAGTGGTCAACTTTGACACCACTGGCCTCCATAGTTGGACTACGGAGGTTCCTAGATAGATGGATAGATGACACATACACAGAAGTGATTTAAAGATTTGGTGTAAAAATGCTGTTTTAAAATAGTGGCATTAAACCGGTTTTAAAGAATAATTTGAAACATAAGAAAGAAACTTTGAGAGGAACCAGGCTCAAAAGGGAACTTATCTTTACCATCATTTCCACCATAATGAGTTGTTCCTTGCACAATTGTACTTGTTGATTTACAGTTACATGGTGTCATCAAGGTAATAATAGGTCTTCTTATCAATCTGGTTTATTTATTTTTTATACAGTATATGTACTGTATAGGTATACTGTATGTATATGTACAGTATATGTACAGTGTACATAATAAGACCAATCAAATCTAAATAACTTGAATAAGGCCCAGTGATCAGCAGAAGTTAATGATGTATTTGACCTTAAAGCATTCCAGCTGAACATAAAAAGCCATGCATGCAAGCCAAATGTTCCATTTGACCTTCCCAACCTGTAGCCATACCAGTGCTGTCTAGCCAGCATTTTGAGTTATATCAGGAAGTACATGTGAATAGATGGCATATCTTTGCCAGAGTCCCAAGGTTAGTTCTCTGTGACACCTGCCACACTGTGACTTCTTGTTTAAAAGAAAAATAATAAGTAAACAGACATTTATCCAAAGTAATGTATGCACTTGTTTGTTTATTTAATCTTGGTCATGAAATAGTGTTTACTACAACTTCACATGATAGTCAGCAAAATTTGTACATGAAAAAATATAAATAACTGTTGATTACTAACTGTTTGGATATTTGTGCACTGGTTACGTCCAGTGTCGTGGAGCAGTTCTGTCACAGATGACAACTCAACAAATGAATGATGGCTTAGCCCAAAAAACAAAGTGCAGAAACACTCCCAACTTTTCCTTTGGTCATTTTGACTAAAAGTTAGAGCATCACTATGCTATTACAGGCCACCACTGTAAAATGCTATATAATGTTATAGAATTTTTTATTTTTTTTAAAGATTTGTTTCCATTTATAAAACTGGAACCATTAACCACTCAAGGAACACTTTAAGAATGGGTTTTCAATATGAGGTCTCACATCTGTTTATTTTTCTGCAGTAAGTAAAGCGCATTATAAATATATTGAGACATTAGTAAGGCCTTGGTTAATGTTCCAGTTTAAGGGGTGGAAGATAATGAGTTTGATTTTCACAACTGTTCATCAACTCAAATGATGTTTAAGCAATTCCAGTGATGCAGCCATAGGCATGAGACCACAAAATGAGTGCCTAAGTCATCACAGCCGCATCAATACTCAACACGACCTTGAGTGTAATATTGCTTTAATATAATAGTTTGGCAAGCACCATTTATTATGAACAAATTATCATTTGTTTGTTTATTTAACCAGTTATTTTGCTCCGTAAACACATATCCTTTTGCATTTGGCAGAGCTACTTAACTGTGACTGGTGGAGCTAGCCAATAATAGTTGATGACCAACCAAATCCTCTTTCCAGTACTGCATACCGTATTGAACTACTTTCATCCATGCTGTAACCGACAATTAGTGTAATCAAAAATTGTTAGAATACCTGTGACATAGAGTGATACATACAATTAAACATCCCAGTGCTGTTGTTGTCTATTATCATCACTTGCGGAATGCTTCTCAACCAAGCAGTTTACTCGATCGGAAATAACTGTATAGTTTAACACTCTCAATCTGAATTGATAATGCTGTTTCTGTGGGTTGGAATCTGTCTTAATTATTCTTTCTAGCTACACTGTTCATTTTTTCCCCAAGATTTGTCTAATGTATTGGTCATTTGTTTGATTGCTCAGTCACAATCACATGTAGTGAATGTAGTGAACACTTGTAGGCAGGTTCTGATTACACCAATCAGCCATGGCCATACTGTAGCTATTATAAAAAGGCGTTGTAAAATCAGTCAGTGATTAGTCATGTGCAATAGGGACCACACTGGTCAGATCATCTGTAGTCTTTCGCCATTAGAATAAATTTAATGACATGAGTTATTAATTTTAAAACCTATTTGGTCATTTTATTTTATAGTTCCTGTGCACAGCTGCAAAACTCTAATAATATATTGTAATGCAGTAGACTTGTTGGCAGCTTCAGACCAGATCTTAATTTATCACTGTTGTTGTTTAAAGCTTATTACCCTACTGTTGGTTTGTTTTAGAATGACTTGGGCCTTAAGTGAGTAAGATTAACAGCCTGCTGAGTGGATTTCCAACCAGAGGCTGGACTGGAAGAACAAGTTGATAACCGCTGTCAAGAGCCCTCCCCTCCTGCCCACAAAACAATATTGACAAATGTGTGTAGGGCGCTTGTCCCAAGAGAGGCATGTCAGTCTTTTATTGCCAGTCTGGCCCTGCTGAATAATCTGTTGACAGAAGCCTGACCATGCTTAAAGTACCGGAGTAATGGCTGCTTCTTACAGCGACTACGCCTCATCTTATACCTGCCAGAAACAACTATATGAATGCAGGTATTTTAATATCCAACACCACTGACTTACGATTCTTGGTAAATATGGATAAATTGTTCAGATGGATGTAGGAGGAAATTTGATCAGGCTGCTCCAGTTAGGAGGCTGCTCGCTCAGTGTAGAACAAATATTTGTCACGAGACAGCTGGCAGCAATGTTTTCTTTAAGAGAAAATGATGTTAAAAAAAAATCACTGACAGTGTTAACAAATCCTCAGTTAGTGATCTGTAGGGTAAGAACAGCACAGGGGCTTATTTATTCAGTTTCTACTGGACTTCATTAATATTACATGAATGGTGCTCAGTGACACTATCCATGATGTTATATGGATTTTACTGTGTGTAAGTAGAGAATTAATCTAACAGTGGTTTGGCTAGGGCTTTAAGATTAAAGACTGATGTTCTATGTAATACATAGAGCTTAATCCATGGGAAGGAAAGCAAGGTTGGTGTTTTGCTACACTTTAGAATATTCAGTGCCCTAAATGTAAGCTCTAAGGCTTCTCTGCTAAATTGCTTTGCTTTGTCCTTATGCAAGTTAATACTGTAAGGAGTAGTGTACAGGCTTATATTCATACTTATACAGTAACTACACACATTTTGTTAGTTACATTGCAACCTCTATAATAAATTATAGTAGGTACAAAAGAGCATGCTTTATAGCAAAGTAGAGTCTGAGACTAATTCTTTTAATGATACTGCCATCATTGGTATACTGTGAAGTATTTGTTATACATCACAGCTTATTAGTATTACTGTGAAGTATTTGTTATACATCACAGCTTATTAGTATTTATTTGTTATTTATACAAATTATCATCATGGATTATGAAACTGCTTTATTAGTAATATCAGTTGTTTGTATTTGTTGTATTTTTTTTATGAATTGATAGATCTGCATCTGCATTGAGAGTTTTTGGCTCTGACAGATTGTTAGGATCCTGCTACAATGAACATTTTTTTCTTCCCTTTTGAATTGTGACTGCTTATTTATCTTCCTTAAGCATGTAATTTAGAGGTGAATACTGGTCTGGGAAGAGTAATTTTAGTGTGACGATCTGTGTTTAACTGGGAGTGATTGATGTTAAAATTACATAAAGATCAGAAAGAGGACATCCTGGAAAAAAAAGACTGTTTGTAGAATCACAACGATCATTTAGCTTTGCTCCTCCGAAATCACGTCATAGTTTAAAAAATAGCCCTCAGCTTGAGCAAAACTGAAACCCTCTAAAACACCCCCTCTGTGAGGAGTGTAGAGATTTGCTCTGAGCTGTTTCCACTGAGCTGAAACAGTGCCAGTGAACTTGATTATTATCCTTATGTTATTATCTTTTAGTGGGTCGATCCCAGCGAGCTATTTCTCATTATACACGACTGTATATTAACCCTTAAACAGGGTAAAATTAAAAAAAAGGTTAAAAAAAAATAATCTGTGGCCTGTCCCCTTCTTTTAACTATAAGACTCACCCTGTCAAAATTCCATGCATATCAGATCATCTGGTTGTAAATAACACACTGTATTCAGCATGCCTATGTTTGTTGTACTTAATGTAAAAAAGACGATAAATTCACCTTCTCCGGCCTGATGTCATGACTTTCAGAATACTGATCCATGCTATTGATTAATAATACCATAATTAATGCATCAATAACACTGCAGAGAACTAATACTGACCTCAAAACTAACCTTTAACAATAATGGATTGCAGGATATAAAATCTGCCTTTTTAAAAGCAGTGTTGGTGATGATATATTATTTTGGCTTTGTTTCTAAAAACTTCTAACTAAAGTTAACATATTTGGAGCAACTATTACACACTGATCCTTAGGCAAAGTTGATTTATTCTCCTTTACTTAAACCAAACATGAGTTTGTGTGGGTAAGTGTGAAATGAGAGTAAACATTCAAGGACTGAGAGATCTAGGAAGTAAGGTTTCTGTGGTAGAAAGTGTGTACAGAGTGTTTCATTAGTTTTTTTTTTCCAGCACTCACAATTGGAACAAGCAGATTGGGCAAACACGCACCGAAACAGTAATCAAGAGCAAGTACTTTATCATAATTTATAATCAGGCAGACTGAGCATGAAATGCAAATAACAAAAGCACAGAAGGAGACGAGGAAACAAACATTAACACATGAAACAGGAAAGGAGATATTAGATAAGCCAACATGTACAGATTCAAGAAAATGTTAAAGGATAATGATCACATCACTATGCAAAACGGCAACTGGTAACACAGTATCTACAGTTGAACAGTTGGAGTAACAGTGTATGATGTGGTGTATAAAATAGATAGATTTTAAAATCGATATGGATTGGATAGGCTTTTTATTTCTTTTTTCCAAGTCATACAGTATATTTTGGTATTTAACATTTCCATAATTCTGTTTTATGAACAGGAACAGAAGGTCTCTCAGTGTGGAACCCTCAGATCTTAGATCAGTTTAGTTTGCACAGCAGCCTCTTTTGTTTATCCACCTGCATTTGCATCAGCAGCACAGTGGAGAGCAATTAATATTCAATGCATTTTTATAACCGTGTATTTAGATAGCATATTTTTTTGACCAGAGTAAAAGCTTCCCATAATGAAACCATCATTAGATTAATGACCTAAAAATGCTCTCATTACAAGGTAATCACATTTTTCTTGATGAGAACGATAGATTAAAACACAAGCAAAATGCCATAAGACTCTATAACAATAATTGAATGGGGAGCTTTTTTTCGTAATTATGTGTTGTTGGATCCATCATGTACATCTACAATGATATTTGTACATAATAAATTTGTTGTGTAAGAAATATTACACCTCCAGATGTGCTGTACTCAATGACAGGTGTTGTGATACCAACCCCAAGCTCATTATTTACCCATAACAGCATGCGCCAAAGAATTTTATTTGTCTAATACCATAGTAGGTTGTCCATGGTCGCAAAATGTTTATTTATTAAAGAATGACAAGTCATACTTAGTGTTCATGTATAATTCTTTTATTGGTGTGAATTGTCACTAAAACAAATTAGTTCATGTTATAAATTTCATCATAGCAGCTTTAAACAGTTGTTTTGTCTAATGTTATATTAACTACTTACTTGTCTTTAGACTTTAGTGTGGTGAAAAACTGAAAAAAAAAAAAGGATTTACCACTGCCTTAAAAGACACAACATTAGTGATTCTTTCCAATAATATCGAATAAATGATTACATGTTTGAAATATGTTGATCTTTTACAATATAAATAGTACTAAACAGGTTTAATCAGTGGAAACATTGTATATCAATGAGTTCCATTTCAGGGATAAGAGGTGGAGCAGATGCAGGTGCAGACTCTTCTTGAATAAACATCAAGCAAAGAACAGAAACAAACAGGACTTAGGCTAGAAATACTATGCCTAGAGTTAACTGACACACACATAAAAAAAAAACAAATAAATAAAATAAAATAAAATAAAATATTAATAATAATAATATATACACATCAATGAATGAATACATTAATTAATAATTAATAAAATTACATTACAGTGTGTTAATACTGTGTGTGACACAACCAAGACTGGGTGCTGTGGTACTGCGCCTCCATGATGTTGACATTCCAAACACTACTTTTTGGGGTTCACGGTATTTTCTTTTGGAAGTGTACTGTAGATACTTGTTTCTGTCCGTTCCTAATAATTTACGTCGTTGGGTGGTAAAAAAGAAATAAGTTTCATTTACTCCACTGAGCTTAATTAGCACACACTGGTAGCTGCATAAAAATGTATAAAAAGAGATGAGAATAATTAATTTACTTTTCCAAGCTATTATTTTTTTATTTGTGAGGCCTTTTTTTTATTTTTAGGAATCCCAGTAGAAATGCAGTCTAAGCCTCAATTTGCCCATAAAATGTTTGCTAGATGTTAATGAATTAAAAATAAATAAATAAATAAATAAATAAATAAATAAATAAATAAAAGAGAAGAAACTCACCTGCGAGCATGTAGCTACTATTTTTCCAAACACATCATGGCTATTTTTAGCATTTGGAAGCTCAGGTGGCACCAGAAACAAAGAACAGGACATACTTGTTGTCAAGGCTTGGTAAATTTGATAACGCATACTTCCATTTTTAGAAAGGCCCAGATGTTTTGGTCATGCTTTAAATGTCTCAGCTGTTTAAATGTCTCAAATTTAAAAACATAATTGCACCCCAAGGTAATTATAAGGCATATATCATTTTGCTATCTACTGAACCATACTGGTGATTCTGTTAAAAAGGAAATTACTGCCACTAACCCTAGATTTACACTCTTACTTTAAATCACTCACTGTATCACATGGCTCAATCATTTACTTGGTCTCCAATTAGCACTGGTGCCTACTCATTCCATTATATTTCCTTAGTCAGTCCAAATACTGTACATTAGTCACCCATGTACTTATTTATTAACTCACTTACCCAAACAGCCAATGTCTTAGTCACGCTAAGTCACCCACCACAAACTTCTATTTCTCACTTAATACCACAGACATTTTTGTAGAGACATTTACATATACAGTTAGTAATTAATTTTTTTTATTAATTCTTTTACAATAACCATCATTCATCCCTCAATACATATTTGACCCATTCCATTAATCAAACCTTTATTTAACGATTACTCATTCTTTCAGGCATTTATTTAACCAGATTGTCATTTACCACCCCAGTCAATGATTAAAACATGCCCTGTCTAGACCACATTTTTCCCTAGGCATTCACTTACAAATTCAAATAATCATCCCAAATTCATCCCTCAGTTCTTTATCTACTTGTCCTCTTCAACTATTCATTCATTCATTCCTCATTCAGTCCCTGTCCAATTTCTTCATTTACATTTTCATGCCTCAAACACTCACTCATTTACTAAACACAACAATTCATAAACAAATGAACAAGCGAATAAAGGATCATTAATAAATGAACTGAATGAGCTTTCATCTCAAATCTGGTTTCCACCCATCCCTTACCCCCCCTACTCGCACTCAAATATGAACTTCAAGTAAACTATCCTTTGTTACCTGCACAGACGTGCAAAAGACCCAAACACCTGTGTCTCCAATGTGCTATAAAGGCCAATCAGTGACCAGCTGCTGGAGACAAGGAGGCTCTAAAGAGTGTTCATAAATTCAGTGCCCCCCATTCCCCACAACACCACCCCCCCCCCACCCCACCGATCGTTCTCTTGCTTATTTGGTGAGTCAGTAAATGAGGGAGTGGGTGAGGGAGGGCGGTAGTCACTGATGCTATTGGGGATCAGTAGCGTTGTGGTTGCTCTTCTCCCTGCCCAGTTCTCTGCTCATTATCCCCCCATCCCGCTGCTCGCTCACTACCTATGAATAGTCAATAACAAACAAGCGAGCAGGAAATGAGGGAGCAGATGAAGGCGACCCGCCGACTGATGTCAGCTATGTTTGTAGAGAGCTGCTTTATTCAGGTAGACACATTTCACTCCTCCCTGAGGACTACGCCTTGATCATTTTCTCCTGCTGTGCTTTTCATCCTAAATATCACTTTCTTTTTTTTTCTTTTTTCTTTTTTTTTTTGGCTCATGGATTTTTTCACTAAACTTTTATTGACAAAAACACTTCCCCAGTGCCTTAAGCTGATTTTATTTTACAACCATGAGGAAGTGTTTCAGAAAGTTGTGAGTGATGCTGGCTTTGAGTCCTGACTCTGATTCAGGTTTCGCCCTGCGTTTGCCATCTAATACTGAAAACTGTGGTGGGATGCAAGACCTCTGCACGCATGGTTGACTGAGTGTGTGTGCGCCCAATAGATTATCCCAGCAGTCCTTGACGAGTACATTAGACAGTGCTGGGAGGATGTTTCTGTGGGCTGGAAGCAAAGGACCTCAGGGATCAGGAAATGAAAGAAGGTATGCTATCAGTTCGCTCCAAAACATTTTACTGCTTTGCTGTTAATTGTGACCTTATTTTTTTGTTTGCAATTTTTTTTTTTTTTTACTAACTATGAATATTCAGGGATTTGTTTTCTTTCATTCCTGCAATTTGCATTCATTTTATGTTTACTATTATACTGTAATTAGGACAATGAATTAAGTTGGTTGAATTTGGTTTTTAATGAAATGTAGTACGGTAGTTGTGTGTACATGTGTGTCTTTATGTTATTCTATCTTAATTTTAATGTCGAGTATGGCTTAAACATAAGGTGTAAAAATCATATTCTGATTTGTATTGTAGATTATTAACCTACTTACATCTAGAGGAATTTCAATAGAACTCATGTTTATTTGTTCTTTATGTTTAAATCTTATTAGCCACTAATCATCTTGGTTAATTGACCATCATTTTTTATGAGGATTAGAGCAAATTAATTAAATATTGGTTCTGTTTGTGTGTATGTGTGTGCCTGCTCAATATATCATGACTTTAGTATTAAAAGGTCTTATATGGCTTAAAAATTAATTGTAGAGAATTTTTAATACTATGTCCAATTGTATGGTCTTTTTTCTAAAGATGTCATTATGCTTTATGCCTATATTTGATATTTAGGACCATTTATCAGAAGATCAGAGAATATGACATTCTGGACAAGAGGAAGACTGTGACCGCACTAAAAGCAGGAGAGGACAGAGCTATTCTACTCGGCCTTAGCATGATCTTCTTTTCTGTCATGATGTACTTTGTCCTGGGTATTACAATGGTGCGGTCGTATACAGACAGGTATGACTATTCCGTAGCTATTAAGATCTATGTGAAAATACTTTTATACATGCAGAAGAGTTTAAACTCATCCAAACTGAATGATGAAGAAGAAATATGTTTTTTTAACCAAGAAATACAGTTTAGGTTTGTCACAATCATGACACTGGACATGTAAGTAATAAGCAAAAATTATTAATGAAGCTGTAATTGGCAGATACTAACTTCTTGGAAATGTGCATATTAACAGAAATGAGATTGTACTTGTTTCTGTAAAATCTGCACACACTTTTCTGTCCTCAGTCTACTCAGTGACATCTTCCAGCCTAGTCTTCTGAGACCCAGAATCAAATATTGTGTGCCTTTTTCTTTCTCCTCACTGTTTCTGTTTATTAGCACCAGATAACAGGAGGAAGTCGTTTTTCAGACGTCTATTTTGACTAATTCTATTATCTTGGTTTTATACAACACTCAGCATATGTTTGACCTCAGGTTCAGACATTTACAGGATATATGAAGGTAATTATCTATTTCACTAATTCTACTGCATATTTATTTTTTTTCACATGTGTAATAATTGGCATGTGTACATAATTTTAAATCTTTTACAGCTACTGGCATATTTGTTCAATCAAGTTTATCCTCCTGAGACTATATAATATGAGTAAATGATCTTTTTAAAAAATGGCAGAATTAGTCATAACAGACGTCTGATAACCGGAGAAGGAGAAAATTTTCATACACCTACAGTATATCACCATCACTACAAATAATAACATTACTCACGAGAGAAACTGTCCATGATTTTAGGATCGAAATGGAACTAACTAGAGATTTCCTCAAATGTAATAGGATTTAATTGCATTACCTTTAATACAAAGGTTATTTAGGTCTTAATAATAAATATGGGTCTAAACACATATACACATGCTATAGGAGTACCATCAAAAAGCAAAATACATAATGACTTTTGAAAGTCAATCCATAAATAACTAAATTGATTTTTTTAAATAAAACATTTTTGGCCAGTTTTTAATGGATCCTATCCTTTGTTTTACAAAAGGAAAAGCTTCCCTTCCCTAAGCATGTACACATTTTTGTGCTAATGAAATTGTGTTTTTAAATTTGTGTCTTTCCACTTTCCATTTCTGTTCCTGCATCATATTATACAGTTTGTGTTTAGAATTGGGGAATGGAGAGAACATACTGAATTATTTGTTCTCTCTCTGTATGTCCTCTCCTCCCACGTCTTCCCCTCTCTATCACTCTTAGTGTGTGGACAGAGGAGTCAAGCTGTACTGTGTTAAATTCAACTATTATTGGGGAGATTAACTGTAGCTACAGCTGTGGTTCAGAGTGTTTGAGGCATTCCAGATACCCGTGCCTGCAGGTGTATGTCAGCCTGAACTCATCAGGCCGAATCCTGAGACTGTCCCACAACGAGGAATCCCAGGAGGCCAATCCTGAGGTATGCACAAAGCACAAAACCCATAAAATTGAAACACTATCCAGAGCAGCTTTAACTTCCTGGAATGGTCTTGTGGGAAATGTTTTGTTTTAAATGAGATCATACTGTATTGAAAAAAGACGACTTGATCCAGGGGAAAAAACTTCAAGAAAACTATGTGATTTGCAGTCATAATCATAATATTTGTATTTTGTTCTTGGTACAATTGCTTTTTGGCAGCTCTGTGACAAAACTAAAAGTTGTTCGATAAATAATTCATTAATACAAACAATAACACCAAAGATGATTTAAACTACTGTAATATCATAATATACACTCCCCAGCCAAAAAAAGTCATTACTCAAATTAGGAAGCATCAAGTACCAAAAACAATTAATGAGATTTTTAATTAGTGGAATTGGATTATGAACTGTTGAACACATTATTAAAACCTGTAAGGACTTTGCAGAACCTTCTGCTTCATGGAAGAAATGAGGTCTGAAAAAAACTGACAGTAGAGATCCCAGCTATGTTTAATATTAAAAGTATTTTCATATGCACAGTGTAATGAGACAGGATTGGGATGTGGCAATAAGAAAACCATTTGTTAGTGAGACAATTTAGGAAAAATATTTTTTTTACGGAGCTTAAAGATTGGATTTTGGACCAGTGGAAAAAGGTCATATGGTCTGATTCCAGACTCGCCCTACTCCAGAGTGATGGGTGTGTCAGGGTAAGAAGGGAAGTGCATAAAGTGATGCACCCTTCATGCAAAGTGCTCACTATACAAGGCTCTGGAGCCAGTGTTGTGATCTGAGGTTGCTTCAGTAATGTTATGTGACGATAATAAAATTAAAAAGTCAGCTGACTACCTGAATAAACTAAATTCACATCTGTTGCTTTTTTTCCCTAATGGAACCAAATGAGAGTCCAGAATTTCCATTGTGAAAGTGTGGTCCTGGGAGCATGAGAAAACACGAGAGAAACAAGAAATGATGACTTGATACAAAAATTCATAATAAAACTAGATTCAGATAGAGTTTGGAATCAAACCATTTATATTCACAGTATTTAAAGAACCCCCTTAACCAGCACCACTTACAATAGTGTTTTGCATCTGCAAAAACAGCTTATGCTGCTTAAATAAGTTAGAATCTAAGAACACCATCTAGCTAAAATCTCTATCTTAAAAATCTTAAAAATTTGAGAATTCAGCAGTAAATTTCTCCAAAAACAGGCTCTGAGTTTTACAAGTAGTAATGGTATTTTTTTTTCTTTTCTCAGTGTTTCTTTGTCCCTAAGTGCCGTAAAGATCACTCAACAATGCATGCATTGGTACTGAACATCTCCGAGCGCCTGAAAGCCCAGCAGCAGGTGCGTTGTTATTCAGACCCAGCAGAGCAGCAGGACAGCGCCATCCTGACACGCCTCTACGGTCGTGCCGCCATTCTTGCATCTCTGATCTGGCCCACATGCACATTTGTGATTGGTGTGCTTATCGTTGCCATGGTCAAGCTCACACAATACCTTTCCATCCTCTGTGAGCGCATAAGCCGCATCAAGAGGTAGGCCGGACTGCCATTGAGTCTTGAAATGGATCAATAAAAAAAAAAGAGAGAAACGGGGGTGAAAGAGAGCAACAACTCTCTAACCACTATGTTCCTCTTAGGACTGGTCTCTCTTCACTTGCATCCGCCTCGCACTCGATGGAGCGCAGCAAAAAGTGCAACAGAGCCATGCTGGATGGAATTTGAATGGAAAAGGGTCAGAAGATGAACGGTCAAAAGTGGAATGATGGACATTTTTTTGGCTGAACCAGTTTTCTACACCGATATGAACAGCTTGGGGAATAGAGAGCTATAAGCAGTACTAAGAAATAGAGAGACTAATGACAATGTGCGATGTGCCTCTGCCTTCTGCCACCTTGTCTTACCAATTATTGTTGCGGTGATTAAGACAGACACATGCATACAGTAGTGTGGAGGGTTGATTACAATCAGTTACTAGTGGAGCCTACATGCATACATTCAGCGTTTCATCCCTGGTCTGGTGAACATCTAACTTTGCTGAATAGAAAAATCTATCACACCATGTTAATTGAAAATGATTCACTCATTATGACTCTCTTAACCGCCCCCCCCACACACACACACACATGCACATGCACACACACATGGATTTAGGAAGTTGAGCAGGTGAAATGATTATAAATGACCCAAAGCCTAAACAACATGTTAAACATAGTAAGTATGAATCTGTAAACAAGTAATAACGTAGCTGAATGTGCAACATGCACTTTGTCTCATGTTCTCCTTACATTTGATCGATGTGCAGTAATTTCCACATGAATGCAAATTCCACAGCTCTGCTTATTTTCAGAAAATCAATTGCTTAAATTACTAAAGCATCAATAAGCCCTAATGGAGTCGTACTTTGTCCTTGATGACCATTTTAGTCTGTAATTAATTCTTTAATGGGTTCCATAGCATTTTAGTGGGAAACCAATAGATGTAACACCATTCAATACTGTTTTACCAATTTATATCAAGGAACTTCATTAACTTGGTTTTATTCTTAAATGTTTAATAGAGGTGTTACAATAAAAACTAGGTTCTGTAGGATGTCCCAGAAGCCTTCATACTTTGGGGAAATTAACAAATTTTTAGGAAAAATTTAAATTTATTTACTAACCATTCTCCACATGATTGCCATTTCATTGTAAACACACTCTGCGTTGTCTCTCACACTAATGATGCACAATGTTATCACATCTGTTGTTATGCATGTAATTGGACTTCAAATGCATTCCAAAAACCACAGCTTCCCCGTCTAGCCATGACCATGTATTTCTTTTGTCAAAGACATTCTTTAAACTATGAATACATTTTTGTTCAACCCTTTACTAAAACGTGTTCATTTCTCCTGTGTATGGAGGTTTTTGGGGCAGCTTGTTTCTGTTATTATGAAAGTGCCTAAGAGTTCACTTTATAATGTATCCAAACACCAGTGAACATTTATATCTTCTTTTAATAAATCTAAGGGCTTTTGCAAGATGTACACATTGTTAAATATATGATCATATATTAAGTGATGTGTACAGGACATAATTATGACATTAAAATATTTTGGGGAAATGACAAGCACTCCATTTCCTGAAAGAAACTAAATCTTTCCCCCTCTGTAATGATACCTTTTGGAAAAAGTTTTAACGTTTTTTTTTAATCAAATTAAAACATTGGATGACTACGTTTGCAGCAGATTTGGGTGTCCTTGGCAAATACTGTAAATGACAAAAGATACAACTGATAATGCACCTATACTAATACTACAAACAGCTGTCAGGCCCTGAGGAACCACAGCCACACACACTAACTGGTGCACTGGTTCCACAATCTCATCATTTCATTCCAGCCCCTTTATGTCAGCTGCCTTACACACAGCCTTCTGTTGATTGTAATTTTCCAGAGACAGTGTTTAATAGACATTGTTATTTAGAAAAGAGAAAGCCATAGACATGTAATTAGAAGATGATGTGGCGGTTTCCAAAGAAACTGTAATGGGCAGACGATAACTGCTGCTCATTGAGAGAGTGACACTTGACTAGGGAAGTGTAAGAGTGCATCACATGATGATTTCACAATTCTCTCTTCCTCCCCTTCCATTTTCTTTGGAGTCCATTTTCAGTGGCAAAATAATAAATCTTTACATAACCACTGCAAGCTTACTGTTTACAGGCTTACTGATGACTAGGCTTATGTCAGTAGGATATTTATAAGGCTATATAATGATAATTGCCTAGCTTTTATCACAACCTGTGACAAATTCATTATGGCAAATAAAGATTTCTTCCAGATCCTCTTAAAAATAAGTTGCAAAATTATTCCACTTGGTGCAAATTTAAAGAATACTATAAACTCAGTCAAACACACACCAATCAGTCATAGCCAAAAAGCAGATAAGCTGCAGGTGGGACTCCATGGCTTGAACTTGTTTGTCCAACGTGTTAACACCACAAATGGTTTGTCGTGTTTCTCAAACTTTTTTGAACTTTTTTTGCAGTGTTGCAAGTCACATTATCCTGCTGAAAGAAGTGACTGCCATTATGGAATACTGTTGCCATAAGGAAGTGTACTTGGTCTAGGCCAATGTTTAGGAAGTGGGAATGTCAAAGTAACATCCACATAAATTCTACAACCAGGTTTTCCCGCAGAACATTGCATAGAACATCACATGTGTTCTGCTGGCTTGCCTTCTTCCCGTAGTGCATCCCGCTGCCAACAACCCACAAGACTTGCCACTTTTTTAGATGCTGTGACCCAGTTCTCATGTAGTGACAATGTGGCCCTTGTCATTTTTTACATTTTCTGCTTTTAACACATCCACTTTGAGAAATGAATTTTTACTGCTGCCTAATATATCCCATTCATTGAGAAGTGCTGTTGTAAAAAAAAAAAAAAAAAAAAAATTATTCACTTTAAATGTCACATTTTATTTTAATATTAATAAAATTTTATTTATATATTATTTTTAAAAGTAGACATTCTCATAAATCAGTTTTACCTGAATAAAAATTCTGGATATACTTTAAATAAATGTAAAATACAAGAAATATACTATATAGATTTATGACTTTTTAGCTTTATCGAATTGTCCCAAATTTTCCTAAAACTTTACCAATTTGTCCAAGCTGTGGGTGTCAGTCATGATTAAAAACCTTTTGAGACAGATAAGGAAGAAAGACCAGGAGCGACACCAGGCTCAAAAAGGGTTCCATCCTCATGGGTGATACAAAATAGGTTTATTTATGGTCCGCTATTAAGTAACAGTGTACAATATAGTCACATGTGAAATTGTTTAACCAGAAATGTGTATCAGTTAACATTTAGTTGACGTTACGAACTGTTTACGAACTGTGAGCGGGTGTTGGTACGTGGTGTGAGCTGTTAATAAAATGCTGAGCAAGGCCCATAAAAAGGGAATTGATCAGTGTACTATAATATTATGATGATTTTGCATTGCTGAAATCTTTAGCACTGACTGTCCATATTGTTATTTAAAAGTGATCAGATGGAATTCGGCTCTGCTCAATTTTTTAAAACTATTTTCCACCTCTTTGCATTGATTGCTGTGGTAAGGACACCAGAGGCTTGCATGCAGTGCGATATTTCTTCATATCACCCTGTTTCTGTATATATAGCTTTGCCTGTACTGATGCATCCCCCCCACAAAGTACGATCAGACATTTCCTTTTGTCCTCTGTCCAGGGGCAATTGTTTTTCATTTCCATATTGTGGTTAATCCCTCCTCCCAAAAACACAGTTAATTTAGCTGTAAGGAAAATTCAAGAGAAGAAGATTGAAACTCCAAATACAGTATATACAAAGCCATGCTTTTAAGTTTTTGTTTGGTTAGATCAACTGGTTTCCGGAAGAGCATCTGGCTTAACCGCAGTATTTCCATCTCCATCTCAATTGTCTTCCCTCTCATTTTTCGGCTATGGATCCATACCATGTGATCGTATAGGTTTAATCTTCTCATTGCGAGTGAAGTAATAGACAGTTTAAATTCTGATTTGAATAGGTAGGGTACCCAGACTGAGACACATCTTAAGGAATCTAACTTGAATCTGATTTCGAACCACCTATCGATGTGGTTTAAATGATGTAAAAAAATCAGATTCAATGTGGTTTAATGTTCAGACTACATGGAAAAGCAAACTCAAAATTAAAATCTGATTCCAATCAGATTATGCCAAAATTGGATTTGGACTGACGGTCTTTAGTCCCATGTATCTTGTAGCAGACCATATGGAGCCATCAGCAGCCGCATTGGGTGGTACCCATGTAATGAGAACTTCAACTAGAAGTAGGGTATCACATCAGAATGGATCAGGGAGGTCCAGGGATCAGAGAGGGTCATTGGTATCTCAGAGAGAGAGAGACGACTATACATGTTCAACATTATAGGTGTTTAGATCTAACTTATTTCCAAAGAACAAACTTTTATGCTGTTATTTTATACTGTATGCTTAAACAATATTGTAGTTCTCAAAGGATGTATTATGTCAAGAATAGAGCACTTTACATGGCTGGATTGAGAGTACTTGAATACTAGGCATTTTACATGGTAGACAGTACAGACAGTACACTCCCTCAGTGAATAGGAAGCCCTTCACTTCCTCTCGTTCCCTTGGTAACGGAACGTAGCCTGGGCCTGACACACACTTCCTTACACACATGGCCTTTCTGTGCAGCTGCAGCAGTTCTTACATAAGGACATCTGCATGGAGGGGAAGAATAGTGCAGGAAGAAGCATCTTATCCATTTATTCCTCTATTCACTTCATAGCAGTAGACGTCTCATCCATTCAAATATTCTGCATAGCAATACAATTCATAAAATTAAATAATAAGCAGAATTATCTTTAATTTCCCAATATATATTTTCCATGTAATAAGTTAAAAAATGATAAAAATAGACACATACAGGCCTTTTACAGGCATGAAGATCATACTGGTGTTCTAGAGACATAAGTCATTGGTAGAAATGGTAAATGAGCAAATACTAAATGTAGTCTCAAGTTTGTACAGTACACATGGAAAATAATAAACCTGGTACAATGATTTAAGAGGGTATTTCTTTTGATGGGTAAAAATGGCTATAAAGTTATAAACAACAGAAGCTGTCTGTGTTCCATAGGTGGAAGGTTCAGATAATGAAATTTGGAAATCTACCATACATGCATCAAATATACTATATATATATATATATATATATATATATATATACACTTATATACTTACTGTAGATAGATAGATAGATAGATAGATAGATAGATAGATAGATAGAGTTGCACTCAAAATTATTTAACCCACCCCCGGGTTTTTTTTTGGCCAAATTTACTAACTTTCAGCTGTTTGTAATAAATCACCAAAACAAGAGCAATTTTAATAGCCCAACACAACTACTAAGTACTCTATTAAGTGCTGGAGATGTTTCTCATCAAGGGGTTGAATAATTTTTATACTGTAGTAGTCATTACTGTAAAAGTAGCATTTTGTGTTGTCTTTGGAGAAACCACTTGTTATATTAGTTGAGTTAAGCTATTTGAGTTGCTCCCTTTTTACTGATTTATTACTGTGATGGTGGGCTTACTGCCAGTGCACACACACACAGACACATTTAAAACCTCCTCGCTCTAACCTGTGCTTTGTCAACCCGTTACAAATACAAACAGCTGCAGTAAGGGTTTGAATATTTAAGAGTATATATACACACACAGACACACTCCCAGTTGTTATCAAGTTCGTTACCTTTTTTTACCGCTAGTTTTTTTCCCTGTGTGTGTATAGTATAAATAAATAAGAGAAATACATTTTTGAATAAAAATTTTTACCAAATCCATTATCCATGGTGTCTTAAAACTAAGCTTTGGACAAAAAAAACATAATTTTCGCATTTTCTTGCCTGTTGCAAGTAAATAATAGCATAAGAGGGATTTTACCTGACCTTCGTACACATGGTTTGTTCTTCCAAATGAATCACAGCATCTTATACTCCCAACAACAATGAGAAAAATAAATTAAATAGGATAAAAATAAATTCGTTAATTTACAGTAAAAAGTCCAAATAATTAAATTCATATAAAGGGTTAAATAAGTGTTGACCAGACATAGTTTTATGGCTTCAATCAAATGAAGCATGACAAATATTGCTGTGAATCATTACACTGTTGTATAGCAACACCAAATGACCCCCGTCATCACGTGATATACACCCCTTGGTAGCACAAATAATCCTGTATCAACTTTTCAGGATACCATGGAGTTTCCTGATGTCCATATAGTGTCTTCGTGTAAAGTGGGTTTGTTTCCTGGCCTTAACAGTAAGTACAGTCTATCCATCTGTGACGTGGTCAACTGAGCCTGGAGGTCAACAAGAATCAAATCAGCTGTTGGTCTGGAAATTGTGCCATGTATTCGCCCCAGACATAATAGGCTGCAAAAGGGGGAGTGTGGAATGGTGCCCTATTGTGTCAGCACCTGGTGATGTGAGCACAGCATTTCATAAAGAGTAAAGATGATTTAGTGATGTAAATCATGTATTCTGTTTCCACACTCTCACACACAGAGACACACACGCACAGCCACGGTTGACAATAAACACTTGAACTACTGGCTCAAGGGAAATCAGAGGATCAAATGAGATGCAAATAAAGCTTTTAACATTGATAAACACTGCAGACATGACTTTAAAAAATGCAACAATGTTCTTACTTAGAAAGTTTAGATTGAAATTATTTCTCTTTATCTCTTCAGTGGCCCTTAGCTTAGCAGGATATGTCAATAAGTGATCACTCCACACACTCACATGTGATATATAAAAGCATGAACTTATTTAATCTCATAATACACAATGGACAAGAGTGTTGTGTCGCAGTAATTTTTTTTTTTCTGTTGTCTTAAGGCAGTGAAGTATTCGCAGTTGGATAAGTCTCTGTGATGATCTGGCTCCCTCTGCTGCCACCATTGGTCCTCTGCCCTTTTGGGTGGATTTGTTTACCAAAGGCTTTCTCTGAATTTTGTGCCATAAAACGTTTTATTATATAACAGAGCTGTTTTCAAATTACCGTATGGTACAGATGATCTAAACCCTACCATATGTTGGGGGCGTTACATGTTAAAGATGTTACTTTTCATGAACAGGATTGAATTCTTTACTGTGCTGAATATCTGCTACACCAGCTGATACATTTTAATCTTATTGAGTTAGACATTTTGAATTAAAAGAGGATTTAACCTAAAATTTTGGAATATTCTGCCACACAATAATCAAGATGTTGGTTGCTGTTTCCATGGCAGAATACAATAATAATTACACTTTTTTTTGTTTTAAAATAAGAATGAATGATAAATAGAAGAGACACTCCAGTAATATTTTACATAGTTTTATGTGAGAAAAACAAAAAAGGTTTCAAATGCCAATAGATTGACTTTTCAGTTGAGTAGGTACACCTATACAGTAAAACTTATTTCAGACTTTAAGACGGTATAAATTGATCCACTTGTGGCTTCTAACAGATGCAAAATATGTTGTGCTGAAATGCTTATATTTTGTATTGCACAAGTGTACTGTATTGCAAGTAGCCCTTGCCAATTCATCACAAAGATGGCCAACAGAGTTAAGCTCAAAAAGTCCTCTAATAAAACAAAATGTCACTGCCAGAATCAGTATCAGTAGCAATTTTACATACTAGAAAAGTATTTATTTTTCTATCTCTCAGTGTTATGAAAAAGGCCTGTTTTTGTCCAGGACTCTTTTATGGTCCAGTGGCCATTGGAAACAGTCATTGTAGTTCTCCACGGACAGCACTGGCACTCAACATGATTTTTGGATTTTTTTTTTCCCCCTGCTTGTGACTCGCCTGTTTGCTTGCACTTTTCCCCAACATGTCTGATTCACAAGCTGTTTTTGTTTACAGGGTTGGTGATCACTAATAGTTAAATGAGAAAAGATCAAGATAAGTGTCATGAAGGATACAAAAGTGCCACACATAGTCAACTATGATGCCTTATGTGAAATTACTGAGGTCACTCATTTTGTTCATTCCAAATATTAGTTGAATACTAAAAGCTAGAAATATTGGTCAGCACCCAACTCTGGAGGACACATGACTTTTTGTAAAATATGATGCGTGAGGGTGGGGGTGTACTGTATATCAGTTTAAATGTTAAAAAGCTGTGTTTAAGACCAGTGGATAAAGTGAAAAAAAAAACAACATACAAACAAAACAATATGGAAGATTTTTTTTATAGTTTCCCTCACTAATCTTTAACCTAGCATGACTGCTAGTAAGATATGAAGAATTAGCATTGTGAAATGAGGCAGATTTAAGAGTTGAATATTGTTAGTGGCAGAAATCTTTGGCAGTATTACAGGAAATTCTTTTTTTTTTTTTTTTTTTTTTTACTCCATCAATAAAGATAAAATAGCTTGTTTTCTGTGGCTGCTGAATTGGACAAACCATACTGTACTAGGAAAAAAGGAGAAACACACCCATACACACTCAAAAAAAAAGGGAACAAAACGGATTTCACAACATGAGCACTTGAAGGCATTTGGGAAAACAGTTCAAAAACAAACATTGGCTTGTGCAACCTTTTTATGCTAAAGATGGCCCAGATGGGTGTGGCGGTATTTATCCTTTTTATGTTTCTGCCTATAAAGTACCTTGACACATCAACCTTTCGAAAACCTAAATACCAAAATTATGTGGAAATGGTTTAACAGGAAAGATTTTTACCAAACACAAATCTATTTGTTACCTGTAAATAACAGTTAAATCGTCTTTGGCAGAGAAAAAAAATAAAAAAATAAAAACCATAATGTAAAACATTTACCAATGCAGAATCTGAATAACATTCTCTGTGAAAGGTTTAGATTAGATTTTAGATTAGCACTTTAGCATTACGTTACTTCCTCAGTCAGCTGACTTCCTCTTGCTAAGTGCTGCATACTGAATGTGGCCTGTGTGGAATCTCATAGGTGGGGCCTTTAAAGCAAGATCATAATGACCTTATTATACTGTACACACAGGTTAAACTCCGGAAATGTCAATACAAGTGGATTAGCAGTATGACTTATTTCATAGTGACTAAGTAAAAAAAAAAAAAATACAAAGTGCTAAAGTACAGTAACTCCTATTTAATTAAATATTTTTACACATATGCATTTTAATGCAGTGAAAATCATTGTCCCTCTCTAAACACACAGTACATATGTGATCCAGTATTTTTTTTTTTCTTTTATAGTATTATAATTCATATAGGAAAAAAAATAATCAAATATTGCCACATATACCTAAAATATCTGTCTGGAGGCATCCATGAAATAAAAGTGTCATTTCAGAAGGCACTATCTTATTTCGATTCATCAGCATCTCCACAAAATCAAGAGGGTAAGCCTGCAGTTCCACAGTTTCAGAGAAAAATGACCGGCGAGGCCATTTAGGGAGTCACTGTTGGTTTTGGCTGGGAGAAGCGAGATGAGTCGGTGTGTTGACAGCGTCCTTAGGGAAAGCCTGTTTGTATGTGGGGTCACAGCTTCCTGCTTTCCTCCGCACAGGAAACGCCTGGCCTGTCCAGCAACTCGAACAAACAACAGAGTGCTTGCTTAGAATCTCTCAGATCTGAGGCACTGCATGCCTGAAAGCAGTTCTGCCACATTTAACATAAATATGTAAAACAACAAAGAAAAAGGATTACCTACAGTGTTGAATTCACTTCTTTGGGCTTTGTTCGTTTAAGTCATCCATTCAATTCCAGAGATTATTGCTGTGCATTAAAGTTGGTCAGTGAAAAACACTGAAATGTTTCTGTATCATGGCATGATTTAAAGCAATAGCTTTGTGGAAAAATATAAAACAGCATCTCCAGATCACCCTTATCAAGTCTTTATAGGTTACATGGTGTGATTAGAAGCAAAAGCTTTGTGGAAAAAATATAAAACAGCATCTCCAGATCACCCTTATCAGTTCTTTATAGGTTACATTTTGCAGCCATCATGAATCATTAATACTTGGGAGATCATTCAACCTTGCTGTGTATAGAGAGTATAAATGAAATGAATGAAATGAAAACACATGACATCAACACAGTGAGAAGATTATCAGCAAAAACAAATGTGCTTCTTCTCAGAGGCTCAAAACTGAGATGTTTTCAACACCGAACCTGAAAGGATTTGTACTGTTATGATGATATTAGTGCATCAAGCAGAAATAAGTTAATGGCTTTAAGCCAGCAAAGCCTGCGGCAAACACTAGCAACACCTTTGTGCATATGAGAAACAGATGTTTTTTTAAACAAAGACTCAGCTTTTTTCTGCTCTTAATGTGTTTTTCCTCTTTTCTCATCCATGAGTATTGTCACGCTTAAATAACTTCAAATTATTATGCATATTTACTACTAAACAAAAACAAAAATGGGAGTAATTAGAAAGATTACCTATGGTTTAAACAAGGCTGAATTCGGTAAGGACAGTTGTAAGGACAAAAACAGAAATGGGCAACAGTTGTATGAAAAGAAGGCATTCTTATAGCCTATAATATTGCAATTGATTAAACACGTAAATCCTCTGCAAATGTAAACAACTATTTAGGCACATGGCTCATCATAGAATTCAATGACACTGAAGTACAAGCTTTTCCACCCTGAACAATTCGGATTGTTGTAGTTTAAACGTCATCAGAAAGTTCTTTTTTTTTAACTAGCTAAATGAACTAATTTACTACATTAACAACAGTGCTGTTTGACTACCTGCTGATGGTGATGCCAAGTGAGATTTAGCCTGCTTATAAACTCTATCCGGAGAGACTGATGTAGCAGTGCTTCAATCCTCTAGTCTCTCCAGCTCTATCCTCATCTATTACCGCCATTAGTGGCATTATGCTTTATGTCATCTTGTAAATGGCCCTTTTCCATCCCAACTCAACAAAGCTGTACCATTTAGCTATATTGCTGTCTGCATTGAATTCACTTGCTATGCCATTACTTCTGTGCTGAATTTCACACTACTGACAGTAACTGGACTAGACTGCCTCTAATGTCTAACAGGAACAGAGAAAACATCAAGCAACAAATTTATTTAAAAAAAAAAACATTAAGATTTCCTTATACGCCTACATGTGTGTTTCAGGGTGGAGTTTTCCCTTGATGTTTTCCATCATGGATATTCCCCCTGTATATAAGACCATTTGCCAGTTTACTTTACTTGTACATACAGTGTCCATTTTAAAAAGAATAAGTAAGCAATAAGTGTACATGGTAGGTACCTATTAAACTGCCAACATATTGGATTTGGGGGTGGACTCAAAATGAATTAAACATTCACATAAGTTAGCAGAGAAATTGATCATCTACAAACACACTAATATTTTGACGACTTGTCAGTTTATTACACTAAATGTTGTGGCAGATGCCGATTGTTTCCGCTCTATCTAAGAAGAGCGAGGTAGAGGTGCGCAAAGGGACTGACCCAAAGGCACCTTTATAAAAATAGCTACACTTTGGGTTGCTGTAGTTTGAGAATGGAAAAACTGTTATGAAGTTAAGGGAGGGACCATAATGTGCATGACAGCTAAATTGAGACGTTATTGTATGAGTTTTGCCACAAGATAAAGCTAACACAATAGTATACTCTCTTTATTGGTTCAAATACTTTTTAAAATATTCAAATTAAAACTCTTTTTTTTTGTGTGCAAATCCAGCAAGAAATGTTATTGTCATCGCAGTCACAGTACATTCAGCAGGTTCTAAAGAAGCTAACCTGAACTCAGTTGTGACCTTACCTTCTGATGGCAGACTGGGTCTCTATACTTCCTGTAATATCTATTTCCTGTAATAAAACAGTGAACCCAAGGCTGGCTGTAGCAGCCTTGGGTTCACTGTTTATTGCCTCTGACTTATTAAAATTCATTCAATGCACAATAAAACCGTAAGTACATTACGCCAAAGTAAGGAGAGATTGGATCATAATCGTAAAAGAAATTCAACCACAACCTGCACAGATCCACTTGGATTGGAAGTCCTCATAAGTTGAGAACTCTAATACTGATCAAAGTCATTATGATCCTTATGACCTTTGCAAAAGCTGCCGTCTTTCACTATTATCCCAGCATGGAAGAAGAAAAAAACATTCCTTGGAGGGATCAGTTTATCAAGTATCATAAAACATGGTGCTCCCATAAATGAATCCAATACTGTACAGTCTCACATAAAAATGACCTGTAATTCAACAAGAGGTAGCTTTCTTTTTGTTCCAGTATCACTGAATTAAAGCATTCCATGCAAAGTATGTAAGACTTGTTCAGTGCAATTGCACAACCCTTCTGTAACAAAGTAATATGGGCACTTGAAGAATCCTACAGATGATTTCTTTTTCTTTTCTTCGCGAACAGACTCCTAGGTGTAGCCAAGGTTCTCCATTTCACTGCGGTAGCGCTGCTCAGATACTTTGCTCTTGTGCTGCTTGCTCTCCAGGTGCAGGCGGAAGTCAGCCTCATCGCTAGCACCTGAGTTGCACATGGAGCAATAGAACTGCCCGCTTGGAGTCACACACATGGCCAAGTCACGTGGGATTCTCTGCCTTGGTCGTGGGTTGTAATATGGCCCTGAAACTGACATCCAAGAAAAAATTTTAATGTACTTACAGAACAAAATACCATCTGCAGGCAATATCTCAGTCAACCTATACCTGTGCTCATTTATGCTGTTGATGTCAACTGGGATGGGAATAAATATGATCTTAGTCACTTGACAAGGTTGTGGTTACCAGATGGTCTGGTTTGAGTATTTAAAAAACTTTTGATTCCCAGTCTCTAGACTTAACACAGAATAGTGCACAAAAAAATACAGTGGGTAACAAATATAGAGTATTATTCCATTATTACAAAAATTTTATTTTATAGTTCTCTCCGAACATACTTATAGTCATCAGCACCCTCAACCCACTGAGCAAGCCAAAGATGGCACAGAAAAAAAAGAAAAAAAAACAAAGGCTTTTTTTTTTTTTTTTGACAAAATCTCTAATATTTTACTACCCCATGAATAACATGATATAACATGATATGGCCCAAAGTGTTTGGACACCTATCATGTGTTTGACATCCATCCAAATGTAATTGTTGAACATCCACTTTCAGATTTGGTCCCCTATTTGCTGCTTTAATAGCCTCCATTTTTCTGAGAATATGCTCCACTAGATTTTGTGGCATGGGTGAAGATTTGCTCATTAACCCACAAGTGAGGTTAGGCCATGATGATGATGGGTGAGGAGGACTGAGGTGTAGTTGGTGTTCAAGGGCAACAGTTTGGGGAAAGTCTACATATGGGCTTGATGGTCAGGTATCCAAGTACTTTGGGACATATAGTGTAATTCCACCAGCAAGTATTGCTTCTTTAATGAGCAATCATGTTTTCTTTAATTACATCCTGACTGAATAAGTTTAATGTAATTATCATCATTGCATATGTATATACAATGACGTGAGGGACTAAACCACATTTTATTTTAAGATGGAATTTATGGCTCGCTATTTTTGGACCAGCATTTTTAAAATATAACTAAACCCAAGGCCTGGGTGTACCCTGTGTCATGTGATTCATCTGAGTGAAATGTGGAGTCTGTAAATGTGTATGTGTGGATATGGGAGAGGATAGAGTGTTTGAAAGGGTCAGTAAGGGCAAGTGTGTATGATCGAGACCTGCCACCATGCGGCTGATGCTCAAAGGGGCAGATTGACGTGAGCTGGAAGATCGGTTTGCAAACACCAAAGGCCTGGCACTGTGTTTAGTAAGAATAGTGCAGTACCCACAGCACCGCCAGCTATCACTGAACTCTGCAGCCAGCTGCTGAAAAAGATACGGCTGCCAAAACACAGCTCAGAAATGTAGCGTTTACCGTCACTGCCTTGACCACAGGCCAAAAACTAAATCCAATCTCCATGCAACAGTGGAAGCATGTGACAGTCACAAATGGACTGCTATCTAAAGCAGCCACAATATTGTAAGTCAATTACAAAGTAAAAACAAGTGTTTGGTTCATTTATTCTAAAATTAAGACTCACAAAAATATATACCCACACATCCATACAGAAACAGGCATATATCGATATTCCTATTCACATATTCATTATACACATCATATACTGATAAAAAGTGCCCACAAACACCGTTACACTTTTGTGTACCTGGCATAGAATTGCTCAAGTGGGTCCTGCAGTTCCTCAGTTTGTACTCATTCCCTTCTTTCCTGGAACGCCTCTGCGTGAGGTCTGCTGCATCCCTAAAAATATAATTCTCAATTAAAAAACTGAATAGCTCATAAGGACTATGGTAGACACACATACGTGACAATTCTTTACTGTTTAAAGTTTTTAAAAAATACAAGATTATTTGAACCGCATCCCAATGGCATACCCAAACTAGTCGAGGCTCATTAGGCTGAAATGATCGAAAGCTGAACAGAACAGCAGGATGTGGTGTCTTGTGCTACAGTAGTTATCAAACTTATTCCACTCCAGACATTTCAATGTGCTTCCCAGTTATCAGGCGAAAAACAGGCAGAAGATAAAGCTAAACGGAAAACAATTGTCCGCTATGCAAATATCCCCGATAGGTATAAATTGTATCTTTGACTTAAATTTCCCTACAGTAAGATGGAGCACTATAAATGCGCTTCTGGGCTGGGTTAATCATAGTGTATTAAATGTCTATTGTTCAGTAACTATTTCTGATCCTGGTCAGAGGGGTAGAAATATAACTGGAATGTAATGTGCATGGGATGGCATACCATGTGCAATTTCACATACCAATTCATCCTTAAGGGCAATTTAGAGAACCCAATCCTATTAACATGGAGAAGTGGGAGAGAAATTCTACATAGAGAATAACCAGGATCAAACCACGGGCCATGGTGCTGTTGATCGATTTTCTTTTCATGATCTTATTATTACTATTTGGAGTAGTAGTAGCAGAAGCATTTTAATCCACATTTTACCCAAAACTATATGTCCGGAGAATACTCATTGAGCATAGCCTCCTCTGTATCTTCAACCTAACACAGTAGAGTAAATGTTTACTTAGTCCCAAACTAGGAGCAACATCACTGTCATTCTTAATGTTTACTTTTTTTTTTTTTGCTTTTAATGTTGGCATGAAGACACTCACGTGGAGCTGCCGTTGTGCTGAGCTTCTGCAAGCCGAACCCGTTTGGCATGGTTTTTGCCCTGGTAATGAGCGTGAGCTACAGCGGGGGAGCTGAAAGACGCATCACACAGCTTGCAGTAGTCATTCTCTGTGGCCAGGATGACCCTGCTGGGGCCGATAAAGGACGCCTGCATTGGGGGAGAAGCAATGCGAGAACGGCTCTGATTACTATCGCACTGGTTTCACTGAACGAAGGCTTACAGAGTAACACCACATGATCAATGTGCAATTAAAACTTTGGCTATTTTCCATCTGAGTATACAGAATGCAGCATCTTTACAATAAAGAAGAAAAAAAAACATTTTGAGTCTAATATTTCAATGCGGAATTATATGATTTTCTTTATAATACTATAAAAGGGCTATAAGATATTCTGTCTAAATAACTTTTTATTTAAGGAGTTATATACTGTAGCAAACGTTTGCTAGGGTGAAGGTGGAGAACTATACAGTAGAGAACTAAATTAAATGAATGAAAAGCAGGTGGTGGTGTTAAATATGCAAGGGGAAAAAGACATATGTGGGTGGATGTTTACCGGCTTGCCCACTGCAGTGCCAGTCTCTGTAGGTGGAGTGGAGAGGGCCTGCTGTGAAACAGGCTCTACTTCCTCTGGTATTCGTATAGGCGGTGGCTGTTGACTGCCAGCATAAAAATTCCTTAGCTTCTTGCTGTGATTTTTTCCCTGCATCAAAACAAAAGCATCTGTTAGGAAGAATGTAGTTCATGTATTATGAGTATTGTTATTAGTTTCTGACACCACAATGCACAAGTTCCCAATACGAGGCACATCACATTACATATCAACACATACAGTAATAATAAGCTATTGATGTGCCACAAAATTATATAATAATAAACATATTGTAAAATATAACTTAAGAAATAATTTTATTATTATAAAATTATAATTTTGTAAGTATTCCTTAACATTAAATGCAGCTACATACTGAGCTTTTATAACATGTTATTGTTCATTTAATTCAAATTTAACGTGTTATTTGTCACATACACAGCCATACATAGTACCACAGGAAGGAAAATGCTTAATTACATATCAGTATGTGATTTTTACCTGATAATGTGCCTGTGCCTGCTGGGGTGAATTTAGTGTTACGTTGCACAGTTTGCAGTAGAGAGGTCTACATAGGTCCTCTAGTGCAGTGTCCTGATCACTGCCCGTTGCCTGAAACTCGCTCTCAGGCGGCATGGGGCTGGAGCCAGAGGGTGCTGTCATGGCAGGGTTTGGAAACAGCTGAAGGGTAGGGGGAGGTTTGGCAGAGAGGGGACTGCAATGGGGGAAAGCGAGAGGTTCTGGAGGCATCAGAACAGGTGCTGGACCAAGAGTTTGGGTAGGAGATATGGGCTGGAAGGACTGAGGCTGCTGCTGACCCATGAGGTTTAAAGGAGGCTTCAGGACACATTCTGGACCTGAAAAGAAGCATTCAAGTCAAGATCGGTTTCAAAAGTAGAAATTCACTTGATTCATTCATTGCTTTAGGCGGGTCGGGTTTAACTGAGGCCAATCCTGAGATGACTTGACAAAAGGAAAGAACTGACTGGTCCGTCTTTTATATGTAAGGTGGGTGAAAACTGCAGATGTAGAGGAGTCCACATGGACACATGGGGACATGAGAAACTCACACAGACAGAACTCAAGATGTAACTGGGAACCCTGGACCTGTGAGCTTGAACCAGGCTGCACATTCTCCATTGACTTTTATCATCAGCAAGGTATTACTTTCTGCTCAACTTCCGCTCAGTCTGTGGTTTTTCATTATTGTGTTATTCTAAGATTCTTCCATAATTGAGACACTATGGAAGATTTACGTAATAGTTTGGCACCACCTATCATGCCAATCTCCACCAGAATCCTTAAAATAACATTTATCCCATTCTGTTGGTTGAGGTGAAACCTACCAGATACTGCTACCCCATATCTGTATATTATCTGATAATTTTATGCCTTTTACTGTTGCCATGAATAAATAAAAAGGTGTACAGGTTTTCCTAATAAAATGCTCTTGGGGTGTATATACACTGATTGGCCATAACATTAAAACCACCGAGAGGTGACATGAATAAAAAGGGTTATCTTGTTACAATGGCACATGACAAGGGGTGGGATATATTAAGCTGCATATGAAGTCAGTTCTGTTAATGTGTGTGTGCATCACTTTATTTTGTGAATAGATGGCACGAGAGTGCACCAAGGACAGAAGTTAAGCCATTGAAGTAAATATGATGCGTTGGGCAATGATCTTCTTTGAAAAGCTGAGTCCTGGCTGTCACGTGGTTATTACTTCAACACCTTTTCCCTAACAGTGTTGTGGACAGAAAACACCTTTTGACTATACTGAACGCATCCAATGGTAGAAAATGAGCTTTGCCCATGAGAGCAACAACCTACAATGGTGTGGACAATTCATTGAGAAATAATGCTTTCACATTCAGCCCACTATTATTCCTTTGCACATTTTCGTATAAAGATATTATCACAACTTTCCACAACTCTGTTTTGTGCAATGTTCCTGGCTCTGGTTATAGTACATGTTATTTCAGAAAATATGCAGCTGTGTTTTTGGGAAGAGTGGAGGTATAGAGTAGAGAGTGGTCAGCTGTTATTCTGTTGCTGTCCAATGTATCCACTGTATGAATTTCAGTGGAATCCTGAGAACAATGATTGAGAGGACGAAAACAGAATGTAATGAACTATTTGTTTCTAGTCCAATGGACAGAGAATGTCTCTGTGCCAAAAGAGCTTGTTGTCAGGAGTAAACATCGGACAATTCATTAAAATTAAAGAAAGAGCATGCTTAACTAGGTCAACTAAATATAAACATATATATGATTTCAAATTATAAGGCTTTGGAGGACCATTTACTGTATTGTTTTAAGCTTTCTGCTAATTGGAACAAAATAAACCATGCCAAAGGCATTCCTATTCCTCCATTCTGGGAGTTAGAAGGCAACATGTGATATCTCTTAGTCATACAAACCTAGAATATATGGTTGCAAGCAATGATGAGCAGCTGTGCCATCTCCACCCAGGCACATCACACAACTTATGTGCCTGTTGAGCAGGTTAAGACCTCCAAAAAGACAATGCCGCACCGGTGCACCGCACAACCTGTGTGTCTTTTTAGCACGCTGATGTCACTAAATATGGTGAAGTTTAAGGTATCGTCAAGGCTGGACGTGACTTTCTGGTGTATCATTGCCAGCTGTGCACCTTTAAAAATGCTAAGACTTCTAAAAAGTCCTGGTTTTTGATGTCACTCAATATGGGCCGGATTTGGTGGCGATTATAATGGCGTAGGTGTTTGGGCTGGTTATCGTTTGTGTGGGGGTAACATGTGTGGGGTGTGTGTGTGTTTATGTAGGATGTGTAGTGTGTGTATTTAATAGTGCTGATGTGCTAATTGTGCGTTTTGAAAATGACCCAAAATATCTAACCTTGTGTTGAGTTGAACCCATGACATGCATAGTGAAAATTGTGTCTCAATGAGATTTAGAAGTGTTCCAAGTTTGACATGTATATGTGCAAGTGTGTATGAGCTTTGAAGCGCAATCTCCTGTGAAGGTGAGCCACGTTTAGGGCCCACATTCGCAGACGGCCTATTGGCAGCGGATTGCAAGCTGTGTCATGTCGTCATAGTCATAGTCATGTCGTCATTGTGCCAATGTCATAGTGCTTGGGCCCTAAAAAGCCCAAGGAGTAGGATATGTGGCCATGGTTTAAGGTCAGACTGTATTTTTTTAAATCAGGCTGCAGAAATTACAGACAGACAAAATAATGCAACTGCAACACCACTTATAAGGAAAGTAGATAAAAAATCTTTCATTTTGTTAAAAGGCCGTACCCGTAGCCATCTATAATGCAAGATGCAATGAGTACATGAGAAGGTAAAGGTAGAAAGCACCTGACACTGCAGCTTGTCTTACAGAACATTTGAAAGATATTTGTTTCCAGTTTGTGTTTCAGACAACAACCAGTATTACGGCAACACAAACAGATCCCATTTATTTAGAAATTTCACTGTGATTCTACCGACTGGCTGCAAGGAAAAACTTTTCAAACGGCAAGGAAAGCAGCATGATCCAGGTGGATGATTTAGTCATGACACTGACTGTCAATATTGCAACAGCCTGCCGTCCAAAATATAATGAAATAAAAAAATTCTGGGCATAAAAAGTGAAGGTTTTATCTTACTCCACCATTCCAACTGACGTCTGATACATGTAACCTGGTGTCCAACGTACTTTTAAGCCTGTAGGAAATCCTCTAGTTCAAGCAGGAGGTATTGGCCTGAATCCTGTTCATGGCATCTAAACCAACTTTAAATCTCATACTGCATGTTGGATACACTTTATATAATCATTCCACTTTAATTATTGTGAATCCCTTATCAACACACTAACAATAACTCTGACCATGTTATTATATGGTGATTGTGATCTTGACCAGAAAATGAATCTGTTCATTTTCTTTCAATCATCTTCTAAAGCGCTTACCCTGTACAGGGTCACAAAATCCACGTATTTCCAAAGATACTTCTCAAGATGGGAAACGAGCCCTCAACCCTGGAGGTGTAAGACACCTAAGGCGCGACTCGAACCGTCGACCCTAGAGGTGCGAGACGCCCAAGGCGGGAATCAAACGCTCAACCCTGGAGGTTCGAGACCACAGCGCTAACCACTACACCACCTTGCTACTTGTTTAGTTTCATAGTGATTACAATTTTTACTACACATAAGGCCAATTTAATATTCAGGAACCAATATGTTCAGATGCTCAGTACTGAAGAGAGCTAATAATGTGGTGACTGATTTATTTAAGGAAAAGTGCAGTTTGAATAGTCCAAACATGGGAAAGGCACACAGAAGGAGAACTGCATCATGATATTCTTGCATTCATCAGTCACACATGACCATATAGCATATGTAATAAATAAAAAAGCCTATGATAAAAAAATAAAAAAAAATCAGCCTGCATTATAGAGAGGCTATTTTTCATATTTATATTGCTTGTTTACACAACATGCTAAATGGCAGCAGTGTGTAAAAAGATTCTCTGGGAAAATCTTGCATTTTCACTATTGCACCTTTAAAATGATGCAGTGCATCATTGATTTAGGCTCCGCAGCGCATAAACGCTGTAGGCTACTGTACCTGGCCGAGCGAAATACCCGCTGCTGTTTCCGTACGTTACATGCTGGAGGTGATAGATATCGCAGTAATCCGCACTCTCATATAGCGCATCTTCTTTCCTTCCGTTCATCGCCATCTTCGTCGCATCGTTCAAAGCTCGCTGCCCAACTTCTTCCAGCCACACTGGGCTTGAGCCTGGAGGAAAGGCAGAGGAGGGACGATCAAGAAGGACTGGAAGGAAGAGTGCTGGGGACACCGTCCTGTTCGGGTGTCCCTACATTGTCACCGTATGATGTCATCTTAAAATACTACATGTAAAAGACGACGAAATGCACAAGGCTTAGTGTGAATTTCGTGGAATTCCTGAAACAGACCCCCTTCTCTACTCTGGATTGGTACAGTCCATTTCCTACCGAGAAAAGAAGTCAGAAATGTGATTAACACTTCTGTCAGTTACTTCAGTTTAATGAGTCGGTGAACTAAACCATGAAACTATTAAACGAACAGACAAGAAAGTTATACTGTTTATTATTTTTAAGAATAGTACAATCTAATCCACCCATTCTTGACTGAACATTGTTTTTATTTCTCCCTTATCAAGTACCCAAAAAATTCCAATCGGATCTGAAGTTTGCACATACCTATTTAATACAACTTTTGCAAACTCTCTCAGATTATTAGACATTACCTCATGTGTTACATAGGCTACATTACATACAGTGTATAGTATGTTACATTACATCAGATTATGTAATGTCACATACAGTATGTTAGATTATGTGTTACATATGTTACATTACACACATGTTACAGTACGGATTATTATGTTATATGTTACATTTTGTGTTACATATGTTACAGTATACCAGGTTATGTTACATGGTGTTACATTACATGTACATTTTTAAGCATAATAAAATATACGTTTGTATCCACAAGATGGATTTTGAGTTTACTGTCAAGTTTGAGAGTTTAAATGAAAGAATATTCTCAAACTTGACATCACAACAATTTGCTTTCACTTTGCACTCTTTTATCAGATTGCTGTAAACAGTGGAATAATGCATGGTGGATCGTCCACGTGCCGTTTTTATTATGCCGCATTACATCACAGTCGTGTCCGTGTTATCTTTCCCCTGCAGTGTGTGTCGATGCTAAGGACAGACAGCAGAGTTCACTGAAGTTTCCTGAGAAATCACAACAGCACGTCTCCTCGCTTACACCGCGTCTCCATCGAGACCTGCTACGCTGCTTTTTATGGTTTCTCAAGCTTATTCACATGAAGTAACCTCTACGAGATATCTATGACAGCTGTTTCTTCATTCCTGGAATAAAAGACAATGTAGGAGAGATTATGTACTTCGTTCGTGTACAGTAATGCGTGGTTTCTACTGTAAGAAGACCAACGAGATTAGCTGTCTGTCGTTGCTATGGAGAGCCTGCGCCTATCAGGCCGGGCCGGGTAGGCCCAAGAAGCGTCTGCGTGGTGGAGTTGCGTCTGATACCGGAGGAGGGAACACGAAGAGCGGATTACACACAAAAACGGTGCCTTAGCTCTTTCATTAACGCTAGCTCATAACTTTTGAACCTCGTTGTTTATTTAGCCGCAAGCAAGTGTCTGAATTTAACCAAACGAGCAGCTATTTGGTCCACTAATAGTTTATGAATTCCGAATTTGGACACGAAGTTATCAGAATCAGGAACCTTTGGCCAGTTAGCTGGTTAGCTTGGTGGCTAATTGCCGCCTCTGGTTAGCCGATAGGCTGCGTTATGCTTACGGCAGCTCGAACGGCAAATTAAGTATGTGATAGTCATACCGAAAAAAAAATGAACATAAAATTCCGTTTGGGGTTTATTGTCTAATCTAGCTATCTGAATAAAAACACATCTTAGTTATGCTTTAGTTTAATTCAGTTGTATTTAGTGTTTCCTTATGACACTCCCATTCTAATTAGCGTGCTAGCTTCGTTCGCCAAGGTTCGAGCTCGGGCGTCGGGGTTAGTCATGTAGCTAGATGATTACTGGTGATAGACGGTATAAGCATGTTTTACATATTTTCACCTCAATGAAGAATGATGTTTAGTAAGGACGAAAAGTAAGTAGTTTTTCGACTAATACAACTATTTGTAATACATAATAGATTTAGTGTCTTGCCTTCTTTCCTTTTTTTTTTTTTTTACTTGACGCGGGACATGACTTGGCCAGCCGGTTCGCTTAGCCAATTTCGTTTTAGCTAGCTTGGCAAGATAATTCCCGAAGGCGGGTGTAATACTAGCTAAATACACCTATAAACGGTTATAAAAGTCATTTCTAAAACTTGTTAAGATTTAAATGTAAAAAACTAATTTTAAAACTGGTTTTCGTAAATGTCTAAAGTAAGATGTCGACTCGAGTTATTGTTTTGGTCGGTGTCCAATGTCGTAGTGCATGCTTGTTTTCTTTCTCGCCTAGCTGTCTATAGTGGTAATATGTTTTTAGTAGTAGAAATCTTTCTGTCAGGCGTTTGGATTAAAGTGACTGGTTTATTATGAAGGTGTTTGTTTCCCCCGTAACAGAACACTGCACTTGCACCCCAGGAATGAATTATAATAGGAGGCTGACTCCGCTGATGTTCCCAACATGAGGATGGTTGTTTACACTTTACTCTAAAGCTGCTCTATGGTAAGAATCATTTGCTGTCAGTATAATGCACTTTTTATTTTGGCTCTATTACAGAAAACATATACACACCACTTCCTGTCTGTCCTTCAGTGAATATCAGTGCACCCAGGACATCCTCCCAGTTTTCACACATACTGATAAACTATGTAAAAGTTAAACACACTTTAAGACTACTCGATACAGTAGAGTGATATATAAATAAACTTATTTGAGAGATTATTATCTCTGAGAGCCACTTGTTTCTGCTGGACTAATTGGCTAATGTTTGTTACAGTGGTGGGAAAAACAAGTCTGTTTTTTTTTTTTTTCTGTGCGACATGCCAAATACTCTTGGCCCCATGCAGAGGAGCAATATCTTTCTTATCACTGACTGTTACATCTTTTTAATTGTAGAGTGAGTCAGATAGTACCTTCTTCCTGTAAGCTGTTGGATGACACATTGTTTTGTTATTGAGACAGCACTGAGTGAGGTATTCACTAAGACTATGACTACGAAGTTAATGAATTTGTTAACTTCAAGTGAAGTGGGATTTTGCTGTTTCTCAATCTTCTGTTGTTCCACACCCTTTTTTTCTTTTTCTTTTTTTTTGTAATAGTGAGTTGCATAGTCAAAAATGTACCTGTAGGTTCACATTGAGTTCAAGGATGTGACTCACCAGGGAGCATCTGATATCTAGGTGCTGATTTGATTGGTATTGTGATTCTGTATGAAGATTTTAAAAATTGCCTAATGCAATATAATTTTTTTTTTATTTTTTAGTTACAATTCGAAACAAACTTAGCTCTTACCACACAGGTCACTGCCTGTCAATGTGTGAACAGTTTAGGGCACACCACCTGTAGGGTCATAGAGAACCTGTGATGTTTCACCACCTTAAAGGCAAACATATACTCTTACAAATTAAAAATGGAATTTGGAGTCAGTGTGGTGATACATGAATTGACAAAATAAAAAAAAATCACGATACATCACCTAATTGATTTCTTTCCTCCCTAATTTCTTAAATATTTCAGACTTAGGTTGTGCTTGGGTAATTTTTAGGCTTGATCATGCTACAGAGAATGACTTGTGGCCTTTAGTATAAAATAAAATAGTAAAGTTGTTAGCTCTAGTCTAAATTTAATTATTTGTGGGTCATCATATTTTTTAAAATTATTATTTCATTTATGTTTACTGGAATTCTGATGAACACTCCAGTACATTACAAATCTCCGGTTTGGTTGCAGATTAGTTATGGTTGGGCTCAGACAGTATATTCTTAGCCTACAGTTGTGGGTTACATTCAGAACCTGCTGTGCTTGGCCTAAATGGGTAAAACGGACAGGGCTTCTTGGTCAACACGTGTATAGATTTGTTCCTTTTCAGTTAATGCCCTCCATTCCATTTATCTGCTGACATCTGGAATTACTAGCTTTTTGTCTGAATCAGCACCCCGGTGACATTATCTGTGAATTTTGCAATGACATTTTACGGAGTCTGACCTAGTTGTATGTACGAAAATAAAAGTTTGAACTGTGTGCGGTCACATTATTCATCACCTACTGACATAGGACCAACAATATGTATATTTAAAAAAAAAAAAACTGTTTCTGTTTAAAACATCATAATTAAAACTAGCTTGTGATATTTACTAATGTTTTAGTGAATCTTGTACTTTAATAATGAATACATATTTTATTAATAATATTTTTTTAGTTAAACTTTAATAAAGAAACACAAATTTAAGTTTTGCCAATTGCGAACTGGCTTGTTTCTACAAGTAATGAAGATTAAATCAGTCATAAGCCCTATTCGGACGGGACTAGTTTTACAGGGAGTCGTTAGAGAAATTTCACAGACATATTTGTGATTTAAATCCCGTCCGAATCTGTCATGTCTGTCTTTCTCTCACACAACCTCTGTAAAAATTCCAGAGCAAATTACCTACTGTTTTTCACCAAACTCGGCGGTCCTCTGAGAAATGTAATTCCGTCCAAATGCGAATGTCTGTCATCGCTGAAAATGTTTTTTCCAAAACGCGTTTTTTTTTTTGTTTTGGTCAACGTGAACTACCATACTATCTCTAGCGCCCAGGTATTTAAGTTTGCGCACCAATAATCGATGTAGAATCCATGCATCCTGGACATATCTTGTGCATCTCCCACATGTAAACCACAGACACTCCTACCTCTGTAAAAAACAAGGAGATGTTAGTCCCGTCCGAATGCGTACATAAAATGACAGATGTCGTCTGAAAAAATGTCTAACTCAAACGTCGATTGGAAAACTAGTCCCGTCTCAATAGGGTTATAGATGAGACTGAATTCTTGAACTAGTCATAATTTGGAAGTCAGGATTTGTCCTATGCGTATTGTGACTCTCTATCAAAGTCGTGGGTATTCTTGAATTAAGCGTGATTTACGTTGAGCTAAAACTTGAGCTCTGTCTATGACTGAAAGCTGGCACGTTAATGAATTGATGACATCAACAATGTTACATTTCCTATTTCTGAAAAGGTTTTTTTTTAAAGACCACAATGTGATATATATATATTTACATTATCAGTTTCCCCATCAATTTTGACAACAACAGATGTTCAAGCTCAATAACTTTAGCAAATGTGAACATTTAATAATTTAACTAAATTGACCGTCAGTTGCTTTAGTTTTTCTGGTTTTCCTTTGTGTCTCTGATCATTTATGTTGTTTTCCCAAAATTAAATTCTTTGTTGGAAAACTGATGAATTTTTTTTTTTTTTATAATATTCTGGGTGTATATCCTATGTTGTATAATGTTTACTTGCACTGATTGTATTATGTTTGAATGAATGAAGCAATGACTAAAATCTGTGTAGGAACAGAAGTTAGTAAATGCTGTAAAAAATGCATGTAGATTATAAAACCAACACCAAATTACTAAAGATGTGTATAAACATACAACTCTTTTCTCTTCTTAGGGGATAAAAAAGTTGATTAATTTAAACTGTACCAATTGACATTAAACAATTGTGAGAACTAGAGAACATGCCTCCAAGGCCATCGTCTGGAGAATTATGGGGCATCCATTTGATGCCCCCCAGGATTTTGGTGGACTGTTTGCTGCCCAATGGTATGATCCTGACCCTGGAGTGCCTCCGTGAGGCCACACTTGTCACTATTAAACATGAATTGTTTAAGGAAGCAAGAAAGTTCCCACTTCATCACCTGTTGCAAGAGGAAGCTACATACATCTTTGTCAGTGTAACACAGGAGGCCGAACGGGAAGAGTTTTATGACGAGACCAGGAGACTCTGTGATCTCAGGCTCTTCCAGCCTTTCTTAAAAGTCATCGAACCTGTGGGCAACAGAGAGGAGAAAATTCTCAACCGGGAAATTGGTAGGAACCTTTTCTTTCTCCCTTCTAGGTAATATTTATATTTGTTGCACAGGGTGTTTAGACTAAAAAAATTAAAGTGCTGACTTGTCAGCGCCTTATCTTCTTACTTGTAGCACAGATCCAGTGCACGAGGTAAGTTATTAGATTGTGTAAAATCAATTGTAGTCTTGGAGTAAGTAGAAATACATAAGATTGCAGGAACACAACAAGATTCTGAAGCTTGTTCCCTAGAAAAGTATACAAAATATCAGCGTCTGTGAGCTAAGAATCTGAGGCCTGATTCAATTTATTGAAATTATTTTTGATTACAATAAAATTCTTGTTCTGGAGTAGCACACCCATCCATTTAAAATACATTAAAATGTACACATTTATTATTTATAATAAATATGTAAGGTTCATACTTCTTAATTACATGTAATATAATAAATGTAAAGCAAACAGTATGATGATAAGGGTGTTCACATGCAAGAAGAAAATGTCATGCCAAACTTACAGACACAATAAATGTTTATATTTCGGTCTTGTACCTATCCATTTCACCTTAGTGTTAACTCTGTTTATATAATAAACAACCCATGGCAGATATTTGTGATTGTATTTTTCCTTCTTTTTATAGCTCCCTACTTATTTTATGTTTCAGGTTTTGCAATTGGCATGCCGGTCTGCGAGTTTGATCTCGTGAAGGATCCTGAAGTGCAGGACTTCAGGCGAAATATACTTAATGTCTGCAAAGACTCAGTAGAACTCCGAGATGCCAACGGGCCACATAGTCGTGCATTATATGTTTACCCTCCCAACGTGGAGTCTTCACCAGAGCTTCCAAAGCACATTTTTGGCAAATTAGACAAAGGTAGGAAACAGGAGTGTTACACATAACATTTAGTCTGATGTCAGGGCATTTGTTTGGGTGGGACCTAAATATTGAAATGATGGACTTTTTTAGCTACCTGTCAACTGACATGCACATTTTCCTTACGATTTGTGCTGGAATGTATCTTCATGTTTCTGAGTGGTGTTAATCAGTCATTAAAGGTATTAAATTGTGGTATTTAACCACATAATATAACATAATTGAAAATTATGCAAAAAGCTGAAAATAGGCAATAGGGTAGATAATGTTCATAGCCTGTAACAGAATTTTTGCTTTTCAGTGGATATTTGAGAAAGATTCTCTATGGTAAAGGCAGTGATAAATAGTTTAGTTTTGTGATGCCTACCAAAAAGTTAGTTTTAATTTTGGTGGTTATATTTTGGACTTTTTTCCTTTTACAAGTTCCCTGAGGCAATTAAGTGTTTTAATGTTTCTTTGAATATTTTTACAGGGGGAAAAATAAAAGTATTCATTTAATGATATGAAGAATACAGATTTCCACTCATCTTAAAAGTGGGTGGGTTTTTTCAGTGCTGCGCAATATCACTGTTCTACACAAAATGTGTACCTGGAAGTTAAACTCTGCATGTTACTTGTGCATCAGTTACAGATTTATTCCTATGTCATCATGCATAAAACAAATTGGCGCTCTACACAGTAGTTTCAACACTCTTGTATTTAAAAGAAAAAGGAGCTTTTCCCTATTTTCAAACCCTTGAAGTGAATACGGAGTTGAACCTAAATCGTATGTTAACAATAATAAAAATAATTAATAGCACCTCTGCTTCAGGCCACTCGGCCAAGTACAATACTTAATTATTATTATTATCGGCATAAGGTACATGTCATGGAGTTTTTTATTTAGTTTGTAATTAAATACATAATTTACAGTGTAAAATTTGTTGTCAAAGGTTTTATTGCTCAGCTTTAACAAACTTCTATAATAATTTAATGTTTTTTTAATCTGTACTCAGAGACGCTGTGTAACATCAACATGTCAGGTTTAATTAACTAATACAGTAAGGTATATCAGAATTAGAACTGTACATCTCGGTCTCTGTTCAAACAGTAATATTTATTTTAGATTTTAGTGTGAGACATTTACTGTATGCTGATAAAAATAATAATGATGATGATAAAAACTAATGAACAAAGATAAAGGCAACAACAGAAGAAAATATGTTTGGCACAATGCACATTGATGGGACACAGAAGGCAAATTCAACACAGTCATACAAAGTGTGATATGTAGAGAATTGCTGATATGACTGCTCATGACCTAAAAAAAAAAAAAAGGTTTCAATAAGAATATAAAGTATGAAATAAGAGAACGTTTTATGTACAAATCATAAAATAAAAATGGAATTGCAATGGAATTTGGATATAGAAACCATAACTAGTCATGAGCAAGGCAATGTGCAGGATAATATGCAAGTTCATAGGAATCAAAAGGATCCAATTGGAAACAGATTGTTAGAATGTACTGCCCTACAGCTTCTGATTGGCTGCTGTTTGTCCTCCTCTAGCCCTGGTGGCATTTTATAGCATCGTTAATGCATTGGCAGCACTCTGGAGTTTTGCAACCCTGCACCTTGAGTCTGTTCCATTGAGCTGACCATGGTGCTGAAAAGACGCTGTCCATACCTTTTCCGTTCGTTGCAAGGAGTGCAAACTGTGTGAGTGCTTTGGCTTCTTGGGTGCTGTTCTCTTAAAGCTGAACAGCACTGGCAGTAGTTTGTCACAGTGCTGGTCTTGACCTAAAATAAAAGTCAAAGATCAGACTCACAGAAGTGTTCATTCACTGTGTTGATTGGCTATCGTGACCCGGGCCGCTGTGACCTGCCTTGTATCTCTGAGCATGTATGTGGTCCAGAGAGGTCAGTGCATCCTGTGGAACGATCGACGGGTAAGCGAAATAGATCATGATTTCCGTGTCTCGTAGAGCTGAAAGGGGGACCCATTTAAAAGAACAGAGTAAAAATGCTGTAGCCATACAGTACCAATGTGAAGAAAGGTTTACAGAAGATGGCAAATACATTCCCTAACGTTAGAATATGTGTAATCAATATTTTAAGAATGTCTGTTGATTGCTCTAAAGCTAATATTTGTCTATACACTATAAAACAATATGAGAAATTTTACTTTCTTTATTTGTGATGCTGTTAGCAGCCATGTAAATAAATATCCATGCTACTTAAGTGCAGTAGATAAAGTATTCTGTTAAAATATTTACTCAACAGTAATACATTTAATTAAAGTCATTAAAGGGTCATTGTATTTCTTAAAATGACAGACATTCCAGATAATAATTTTTCTCTCTCCAACTTTTGAATCCAGGTCAGATTATCGTGGTCATCTGGGTTATTGTGTCCCCCAACAATGACAAGCAGAAGTACACGCTGAAGATCAACCACGACTGCGTCCCTGAGCAGGTGATTGCAGAAGCCATCAGAAAAAAGACGCGCAGCATGCTGCTATCTCCCGAGCAGCTAAAGATGTGTGTGCAGGAATACCAGGGCAAGTACATCCTCAAAGTGTGTGGCTGTGACGAGTACCTGCTGGAAAAGTACCCCATCAGTCAATATAAGGTACAACGCTCTAACTTTATGGTATTTTCAATTCTTCTCTCAAACACTTCTCTCAAATTTTTATACATAGACTTTAAATAAACAAGAACAGCAAAAGAAAGGACAATGTTGTTTTTCGTTCCTCTTTATTGCAGCTTTATAGTTTGAAGTGACTTATGCTAATGCAGTCTTTTTGGGAGACTGTGTATGATTTTTGTTTTTTATATTTCTTTTCTTTTTTTTGTTGATATTTTTGAATAATTTAAGTGTAGTAATGGAGAGTTGAGGTATTCTGTAATATTTTCACCACTGGCATTCTCATTGGAGTACACCACCTGGCTAATATAAGCCACTATTTCAGAACGCTCAAATTATTGGGCTGCATCAAGCAAAGAAAATCAACTAAGGAGATTTAAAAATACTGGAACTGGTTAAAAAACCCTTTAACACATTATCAAACCTAGAAGGATAGTTATAAACCATCACTTCGTGAAAAATATGTGGGTCAGAAAAAAAAAACAATAATAATCACTTACACTTGAAGTTGCATGGTAAAAAATGTACAAAACTAAAGCTTTCCGCTACATACACAATGAGATAAGAACTCATTGGTTTTAAACAGCTGTGTCAATATAAGAAAATCACTTTTTGTTAAGGCTAATCAGGAACAAAAGAAATTATTTTTCCACATGAACTGGTCAAGACATGTTCAAAGCTTAAGGTGAATGAATTAAATATTTAGTGTGCGTCCTTTATTTGGCCAGGCAGTGATGCTTCGTGGCAGTTTGTGCTATAAAGTGTTATGTTTTTTCATTGCTATTTCTAGCAAAAAAAAATTAAAGTGTCTGATTTTATCGGTTTGTCTCTCTAAATGATTTTTTCTTTTCCTCTGTTTCTCTCAGTATGTGAGGAGTTGCATTATGCTGGGCCGAATGCCAAACCTAATGCTGATGTCAAAGGACAGCTTGTACTGTCAGCTGCCCATGGACACATTTACCATGCCCTCATATTCGCGTCGCATATCCACAGCCACACCATACATGAATGGGGAAGCCTCCAGCAAATCCCTATGGACCATCAACAGCAACCTGAGAATACGTGTGCTCTGTGCAACATACGTCAATGTAAACATCCGGGACATTGATAAGGTGTTTACCTAAAGCACATTATTTCAGATAATCGTTCCGATTTTATACTTTGAAGATAAGTAGAGTTTAACATGACTTTTATATGTTAATGGCTAGATTTTAGATATGTCAGTATAGAGGGCATTCTGTGTTTAAAGAGTCATAATGGAAATCAGCATATTGCCAGCATATTACATTTCGTCAATATTTGAAAATCAGCACTGTAGACACTGACCAGTACCGTAAAAAGCATATGTAAATAAACCTGAAAGCCCTCCTGAAGTAAAGAGCACCATGCACACACCTAGGAAAGTGATTCACATGTTTTTGTGGAGTTGTGAGGAATCCGAAAACCTGAAAGTATAAAGATATGCAAAACTCTTCCCAGATAATAATCAATCAGGGACCCCGAAGCTCTGAAACAGAAACACTGCCGCTGTGTTGCTCAAAATACCTTGCTCTTTTTATTTTTTATTTTATTTTTTTTCATTTAACATGTTGACTAAACATTGGGTACAACTAAAATTTGTAATGTACTATGTAATGATGTGTACATAGCACAAATGCTCTCTGTATTGTGAAGGTGTATATTAATTTGTTCTTTATTATAGATATATGTCCGGACTGGGATCTATCATGGAGGGGAGCAGCTATGTGACAATGTGAACACGCAGCGCGTGCCATGTTCTAATCCAAGGTATGTGTGCAGATATACTTATATATTGTTTTATATACTGGTGAAAATAAAACGATGTAAAATTCTTTGGTGATTATTGGTGTATGTTAGATTTAATCTTTCTTTACTGCTCTCTAAGGTGGAATGAGTGGCTTATGTATGACATGTACATTCACGACATTCCCCGAGCTGCTCGTCTTTGTCTGTCCATCTGTTCTGTGAAGGGGAGGAAGGGCGCTAAAGAGGTGCCAAAACAGTTCATGTCAATACCTTTTTCATTTCATGCCAGATGAGATAGGGAGCTGTTAATAGACAACTGTAATTGAGCCTCACACCATCAGTGGATAGTCATGAGAACATCCACAAGTTTAACCTTTGCACCTAAGTAACCTGAAACTGTTAATTCGATTGTACTCAATTATTTTGAATGCTTTACCTTGTCACTGCATCCAAGTTAGTTTAATTAAGTGGGGAGCTAATATTCTGAAGCAGTTGGTCTTTTCATCTGTTTCAGGAACACTGTCCACTAGCTTGGGGAAATGTAAACCTCTTTGACTACACACATACACTGGTCTCTGGGAAAATGGCACTGAACCTGTGGCCGGTGCCACACGGCCTAGAGGATCTGCTAAACCCCATTGGTGTTACAGGCTCCAACCCGAACAAGGTATCTTTTCAGTGCAGCCATATTTGAGATTTAAACCATAAACAGTCTTATCTTATGTAAACATGAGACATTAGTAATTGCCTGCAGCTTGCAGAAAATTTGGACATATACAGGTTACATTTTAAATGTCATAACTTTTTAAAACCACAAACCTTATACTGTGTTTATTAGGAAACCCCATGCCTGGAGTTAGAATTTGACTACTTCACCTGTCCTGTAAAGTTCCCTGACATGGCTACTATAGAGGACCATGCTAACAAGATCATGTCCAGGGAGATGGGATACAATTACTTTCAATCTGGGCAGGTAAGCTTCCATGTAGGTATCCTAGTTAGAGTAGTATATTAGAGTATATAGTATATTTTTAGTATATGTGTGCATAATGCATTTTTTATTTTGTGTTTGTATGTGTGTGCGTTTGTGTGAGTGCAAGTCTCTGCCGGTAAACTGGTGTGTGTGTGAGAGAAAGTCATCTTACACAGTATCCCCCTTCCTCCTCCTCTCCTTTCTCTGAACTCAATCACTACAGCCACGTTTATTTTCAAATGTAAAGTGTAGGTTAATTTGTTTTATTTTTACTTTATTTTTTGTATTAATTATTTTCATATGAATATTTTTAGGTTGTGGAACAAATCGCCAGAGTTTCCATTATTTCTTATGGGGGACATTTGCTTTGATGTTTAAGTGTTTAGATATACAAGCACGCTATGGGAACAACTTATGCTAGCAGTCCAAGGTTTAACTATATTAAAATTCCTTTGTCTTATGTATACAACTTTTTTTGCAAGAACAACAATTGTCACCACCTCATCCACTAATGTGGAATTGTTTGTTGTAAAACCCTGAAATGTTTGTCACAGGGAGAAAGCATTTCTTGCCATAACTTTGAATATAATACTTTTAATAATAAGGGGAGAGAAATTGTGAAAGAGAAAAGCGCCAAACAAAAGGTCACATTTCTTAAGAAATGTTCAGCATTAACTTTTCGCTATTTTAATTACATAGATTTTTGTTTGGCATTTTACTTTGCAAATTATGGAATGCTTTCATAATTGTTTTTCAACTATAGGTATTTTTATAGGCACTATATTTAGATATTGAGATTGATGCACTACTTTTCTTTTTCCACAGAGCAGCAGACAAGCTCGAGACCACCTCATAATGGATGGTGATATCGAGCAGCTACGTCAAGTAGCAAACAGAGACCCACTTTCTGAGATCACTGAGCAGGAAAAGGACTTCGTGTGGAGACACAGGTACTTCAACAGAAACCACAGCTTATCTTGTTACTGTATAACAGATGCTAGTGCTAATTTCCAAAACCTCAAACTTTAATTTGTGTTTTTCAGGCAGTATTGTAAAAACATACCTGAGGTTCTTCCCAAGATTCTTCTTGCTGTAAAATGGAACTCCAGAGATGAAGTGGCACAGGTTAATAATAATTAATATTCACATTACACTAAAATGGTTAAGGAAATTACACACACACACCATATGGACAAAAGCATTTCGCCAAACCTGCAGTGACATTGTAGCCAAATACATATACTTAAATAGGAAGTAGGCTCTTTTTTTCACCTATAACAGCTTCCACTCTTTTTGGAAGCCTGTCCACAATATTTTGAAGTGTTTCTGTAGGAATTCGTGTCCATTTATTCTGTAGAGCATTTATAAGGTTAGGCGCTGATGTTTGACGAGAAGGTCTGGCCCGCAATCTCTGTTCCAGTTCATCCCAAAGATGCTCATGTTTTGATGCACTGGGGCATCTTAAAATATAAAAGGGCTGTTGCCAAAGTTGGAAGCATAGCATTGACCAAAAAGTCTTGGTATGCTAAAGTGTTAAGATCACCCTCCACTGGAAATAAGGGACCTGATTTAAACACTTGAATTTACTAAATAACAGGTTTGGCCAAATACTTTTGTCATATTTGTATCGAAGGAAATACTTACATTTGTGGAAAACTTGTGTCTAGAATTCATGGTGTTTTTAATCATGTGGATATATAATTTAAATGGGTATTTATGGTTTATTATAATTGTGTTGTACAATACATACAGAAATATTTAAAATCAGCCCATAGTACTTGACTATCACATTTTATTCCTTGTTTCTTGTTCAATGCCTAATGCATTAGGGGGTTTTGTTTACATGTACACTCTTGATTAAAAGTCTGTCCTAAAATGTTTTATGCAATGTAAATCCGTTTAAAATTTCCCTTGGGTGTACAATCATGCATTTGCGGCTGTGTTCTATGAAATAGGGTGTAATGCCATTTAAACACTGTGTGAACACCACATTATAAACAATAAATCTTTGTTTGTAATAATAGGGAAACTTCGAAATTTAAAATAATGATAGCAAGTACAGTGCAAATATAAGCCAGTAACCTCAACCTTTAACCTTTAACCATATTATACTTTATATACCTATTTTACCATTAAATGCCTGGAAGCGAAATAAGTTTATAAAGTAGACATGAGATGTACATTTTCGATATGTTCTCTGAACCAAAAGCACTAGAATTTTTGTAGTTTTATTACATTGCGAATCATAGTTAGTTGAGTAAGAAAATACTTATTTTTTTTTTTTTCCTTCCCAAAATAGTGGAAAGAATCTCAAATGTGCAGTGACTGGTCCCACTATAAAACCGACTTGAGCACAGTTTAAAACAGCATGTGCATAGCAGTGCCACTGTGTTCAGGTGCTTGCCTTTTTGGCCATTTTATAAATGAAATATTTCCATGTTTTACTTTTGGTCACCTCTTTGCCCTTGCCATCTCTTCAAGTCTTATCTCTAAAATATAATTAAATTATAATAAATGTAGGTCTTTCGGCTGCTCCCGGCAGGGGGTCGCCACAGCGGAATATTCAGTCCGCACAACAACTTGGCACAGGTTTTTACGCCGGATGACCTTCCTGACACAACCCTCCAATTTATCTGGGGCTTGGGCCTGACGTTGCACTGCGTCCAGTGGCTGGGGAGTTTGGCCACTGGCTGTGAATCGAACCCTGGCCTTCCGCATGGCAGGCGAAACACCCAATTAATATTAATATTAAATAAAAGAATTAAAAATTTTAAAGTATGTCACACACCGTTTTGTTGCATGTGATACTTGAGGCTCATATTGCAAACAAGGTTCTCCCCCATCATACACCACAGCACTGCTGTCAGAGCAGAGCTTAAAGAGTGTCCAACATTACATAATGTACATATTGTGTGTAGGAGCATCCTATTCTCTGATCAGGATTTCTGAGCTTACTTATGATCTTATTAGACTACTGATGTATGTGCAGTCAGACGTAGCCCAAACTGGTGTTATTCAGTACATGAGTGTATTAGGTTAGGTTAGCTGCAATATAATACTGATCTTAAAGTGGATTCAGGAACAAACTAACTTATCGACCCTTGCATCTTATTTTTAACCTTTACAATTCTGCCCTTTTTTCTTGCTTAGATGTATTGCCTTCTTAAGGACTGGCCTGCGATAAAACCAGAACAAGCCATGGAGTTACTTGACTGCAACTACCCAGATCCGATGATACGAGACTTTGCAGTACGGTGCCTTGAAAAATATTTGACAGATGATAAACTCTCCCAGTACCTCATTCAGTTGGTCCAGGTAGGTCATTTAAAAATATTTTTTTAGTCCAGCATTGTCATAACATTAAATTCAACAAATGGGAGTTTTGCATGTTTATGATGCGCATGTCTCTTGCAGGTTTTGAAGTATGAGCAGTATCTTGATAATCCCTTGGTGCGATTTCTGCTGAAGAGGGCCCTGACTAACCAGAGGATTGGACATTTCTTTTTTTGGCATTTGAAGTGAGTGACACCCTTCCTTCCTTCTGAACAGGATGTTGATTTTGCATATGTTATGTGGGACAACTTCTTAGCTCAGTGGTATGTTTAGACTACTATGACCGATGGTGGTGTTTGCAAAAGGATGTTTAGATCCTTGAGGAAATGTCATGCTTACATTGTGTGTAAATATTTGTTTACAGTGATTTTTTTTCTGGAATCATGTTGCTTGTACCAGCTCTGTTCCAACTCTTTTTGCCACACTCAGGCTAAATGTTGAGCTAGGTTATGCAATGATTCTTAACACAAGTTTAGGAACTTTTTGTCTCATCCAGCTTATGATTCATAAATAGGTTGATGATAATCTGAAGAGACAGAACAAATTAAAAGCGAGTTTTTTGTGCCTGTAATACGCTTGTGTTTTAAGTGGTTAGTGGCAGACTGTTACATTTTCTTGAAGTACCAATATCACAAATGTGTAAATATTAAATTTAATATTAAATACTAATTATTTTTTACCTATTAATAAAGGTCTTTTTGCCTTTCTTCCCAACATTTTCAAGTTGCCCATAAGTTTTATGTAACTAACTGTAATGTGTGTGTGTGGCAGATCAGAGATGCACAACAAGACGGTGAGTCAGCGTTTTGGCCTGCTGCTGGAGTCATACTGTCGTGCCTGCGGTATGTATCTGAAGCATTTGGGCAGACAGGTGGAGGCCATGGAGAAACTCATCAACCTCACGGACATACTCAAGCAGGAGAAGAAGGATGAAACTCAAAAGGTAGAGGAGGTTTTATTTTAGCATGATTCTGTTTTGTGTTGCATTTTGTTTTTCTGGTTTCCTTTTTGAGTGGGATGCAGACTTTCATCCTGCTTCTCTACTTTTTTATGCATCTTTAGGTTCAGATGAAGTTCCTGGTGGAGCAAATGAGGCGACCTGATTATATGGATGCCCTCCAAAACATCACTTCTCCATTAAATCCAGCCCACCAGCTAGGCAATCTACGGTGAGCCAGTTGAACACTAGTGTTTTTAGGTATAAGTTGACATATATAAAACACAATGTTTTTGTCTGTTATTGTTATTTATTTTCGTTATTATGTTAGGCTTGAAGAATGCAGAATCATGTCATCAGCCAAGAGGCCACTGTGGCTTAACTGGGAAAACCCTGATATCATGTCAGAGCTTCTCTTCCAAAACAATGAGATAATTTTTAAGAATGGGGATGGTTAGTCATCTTTTGAACCGTCAGTATTTTTTGTAATTGTCTCTGGAGTGTAAAATTTAAATATATATTAACTTATTTTTAGACCTGAGGCAAGACATGTTGACTCTTCAGATCATTAAAATAATGGAGAACATCTGGCAGAACCAGGGGCTAGACCTCAGGTACTTTTTTTTCCAAGTTCAACTTGTTTTTCTACAATTAAAACTGACTCAGTTGAGTGACAGATTATTTGTGTTGTTTTACTTAAACATTTCTTTACAGAATGCTTCCCTATGGCTGCCTGTCTATTGGAGACTGTGTGGGCCTTATTGAAGTTGTAAGGAGTTCTCATACCATCATGCAAATCCAGTGTAAAGGAGGTCTCAAAGGAGCATTGCAGTTTAACAGCTCCACCCTGCACCAGTGGCTGAAGGACAAGAACAAGGGCGAGACGTAAGCTTCTGCAATGAGATGAACAATTGCAAATTTGTTTTAACAGTGCATAATTACAACTATATATGTACACACACACACACACACACACACACACACACACACACACACACACACAAAACACTCTCCGGCACCACCTGGATTTAACAAAGCAGAGTTGAGGGCTTTCCTTTGGATAATTACTGCAGTGACAAATATGGTTCAGCTGGCAACAGGTTATTTATCCCTAACTGACACAGTAAATAGCTTCTTGTTTTTTAAACAAACATGTCAGAAGACATATCTTGTAGTCATGGCAGAGATATTACTCTGTTTCAGAAAGGTTGAATTTTGGGCCTGCAACAGAAAAGTGAATGTGAACTACTAAAATTTGATTAAGAACTGAAATAGTGGCCAACCATCATATTCAAGAAATAAATGTGCTTAGGAAAAAACACACTTGGGGAAATCAAATTAATATATTAATAATAACAATAATAATAATAATAATAATAATAAAAAATCAGTAGAGCTTAGCTGTGTTTAATAGTGAAAAAAGGAGCATTTTGACATGTGTAATGCAAGAAATTGGGACTTAAGAAAAGTCTTCAGTTTGCAGGGGGGCAAAGAGAATGGACTGAGGTTGCTTCTGTTGTTCAGGTCTAGGTTCAGCATGGTTATGTGCCCAAAAAATTAGGTTAGCTGACAACCTGAATATACTAAATGACCAGATTTTTCCATCTTTGGATTTTTTTCCCAATATGCCCATGCCAGGATTCATCTGCCTCAAGTTGAAAGAGATTAAAAACTGAATGAGTTGTTCAGGGAGCATGAGGCATCATTTTGACAGATGGATTGGCCACCACAGTGTCCAGACCTTAACCACATTGAGAATCATTGGTGGAGAATAATTTATGCAGCAGTCTGACTCTCCCATCATCAATACAAGATTAATACAAGTGCGATACAAGAAATAGTTAATTAAATTTGTGTATACCAAATGACCAGATTTTTACGTGTGTGTATGTATCCATCTGTATGTATGTTTTTTGTATTCATATTATAGGTATGACTTGGCCATTGACCTTTTCACACGATCCTGTGCTGGATATTGTGTGGCCACTTTTATTCTGGGCATCGGTGACCGACACAACAGTAACATCATGGTGAAGGATGATGGACAGGTATGCTTATATAGGCAGCCTTATTATTATTATCTATAATAATATTATAAATGAATAAATAAAGTTATTTTTTGGTCAAGCATGGGTATTAATAACTTCTGTTTTATTTAGCTGTTTCACATAGATTTCGGCCATTTCCTGGATCATAAAAAGAAGAAGTTTGGCTACAAGAGAGAGCGAGTACCATTTGTTTTAACTCAAGACTTCTTGATTGTTATTAGCAAAGGTGGAACTCAAGAATGCACTAAAACGAGGGAGTTTGAGAGGTATGTTTATAAGTTTTACATGTCACAGCTTACATTGCTGGCAGTCATATTTGGTTGAGTAACAATAGACTTGTTTGAGATTTAAACAGTTTGCAAATAGCCACATCATAAATTCAAGAACTAACTACCTGCCAAAAGTCCTGCTTGTCTCCTAGAATCTTGGCATCCCATGCATTTGTAACTGCAGCATAAATCATGCCAAAATTAACTTGAATTTGTGTTTGTGGAAAAGACCATTGTTGTGTAACGTGTTCCGTGTCTCTGCTGCTAATGAGCATGTTTATTAATAATTATGAATATTTTAGGCCAATATGGATTTTTTTTCTCTAAAAAATCTTTTTCCTCTGTGTTCAAGTTATATTTAGAATAAAAAACCTAAACAGTATTTCAAATAAAATTGTTAAATACAATTCAGACTATACTAAAATTAGAATTCCTATTCCCAGATAGTGTACATATATACTGATCAGCTGATGCAAAACCACAAAGACCTTTGTTGTGGTATCTGGCATCAGGACTTTAGCAGCAGAACCTTAAGACCAAATACTTATTTTATCAAGGAATTTACCAATTCATTCATAAAAATTTAACAATATGATTTTTCTGGATTTTTTTTTTTTTCTCTCATAGTTGAGGTATACCTATGGTAAAAATTACAGGCCTCTCTCATTTTTTTTAAGTGAGAGAACTTGCACAATTGGTGGCTGACTAAATACATTTTTGCTTCACTGTACGCCCGTTTTACCATTTTACTCTGTGGAATGTTAAATATAAAATATATTCTTAAAACACTTATATACTTAATTTCCAGCATTTAGGTCCTATCATGGCAGCTTTAAATTTTTGAACAATTTGTGCTAGAGCTAGCTAGCTCTTTTGTTGGATCAAAATTGATAGGCTAGCATTTGTTCGCAACAACATTGTTTGCATAAACATTGAGCCTTGGGCATCCATGATATTGTTGCAGGATTATTGGTTGTCCTTCCTTGGATCACTTTTGTTAGGTACTAACCACAGAATACTGATATCACCCCGAAAGACCTGTTGTTTTAAGGATGCTCTGACCAAGTCTTCAGGCCATGAAAATTTGTCCATAGTTGGCCAATGTTATTCACATACATTATTTTCATTACCTCCAACAGTTTTGAGAACTGAGTAATGTCTGGCTACCTAACATATCTCATCCTCCCTGACAGCTTCGTAACTGGGATACGCAAAAAAATAATTTCACTATGCTGTAAGGTACTTGTGGCACCGTTTGTTGACACAGGTAACCACAGATCTTCGTATTAAAACCAATGTACAGTATGTATGTGTGTATGGACACACATTATATTTACTGTTCACAACTGAGCCAATGGTTCTTCTCTTTTGCGTGCTTCGGGATTGTGGGTAATCGTTTTCCAATATATATATATATATATATATATATATATATTTCCCCCACCTACCCATAATTTTTGCTTTGTAGAATAATACTGAAGGAATCAAAAAATAAAAAAAGATACAGTACCCCTGTTCTCACCTTTTATTTTGATGACATGTTTTTCATGCGCTGGGCATTTAATCATCCAGTTCATTCAGTTCAGGAAACTGTGTCTACTCTATGGAATGTAAAATATGAAATATATTCTTAAAACACTTATATACTTAATACTTATGCCTTCGTTTTATTTAGTGGTTTTCATACCTGAATTCAGCACATGAGTAATTTAGAGTAATTAAATGTACCCCATTCCTTATATTAGTTCACTCACTTTAAAACAGGGCGCTGTTCAGTAAAATGTAAACAAAAAGCTACATTTTACTGAGCAGCACAGGCCTCTCTCATCTGCCATTATTTCTAAACAAACTTAGCTAATTGTTCACTTCTGTAGAAATAGTAGGATTAAAAAGCAACAGCAACATTTTACCCCTTTAGATGCCTCCAAAGTCCAGAGAGCGCTTTCAGAAGTCGTGAGCATGCAGCCATGCACAGCTTCTAACACGTGATTTGATGCTAATTAGCACATGTGGTGTTTTGAGAAAAAAGGCTGATCTGAGGTTTTTTATCATGCACAACTTTTGATAATGTAACGCCATAAAAATGCATTTCTGTTGAACCACTGTTTAGTCCAAGCCTCATAGGTCATGGCTTATCAAGCTAAAAACCAGCCAATTCGGGTGCATAATTAAAAGTTTATGCATTCCATTCTACACATACAGTACTGAATTGTGTATGACTTTTTTTCTTTTTTTTTAAATACCACCCCTGCAGGTTTCAGGAGATTCTACACATACAGTACTGAATTGTGTATGACTTTTTTTTTCTTTTCTTTTTTTTAAATACCACCCCTGCAGGTTTCAGGAGATGTGCTACAAGGCATACCTGGCTATCCGACAGCATGCAAACCTCTTTATCAATCTGTTCTCAATGATGTTGGGCTCTGGCATGCCAGAATTGCAGTCATTCGATGACATAGCCTACATCCGCAAGACCCTGGCGTTAGATAAAACTGAGCAGGAGGCTCTGGACTACTTCATGAAGCAGATGAATGACGCTCACCATGGTGGATGGACCACAAAGATGGACTGGATCTTTCATACTATTCGACACCATGCCCAGAACTGAGCTGGAGTAGAACTGACCCCATATGAGAGGTGCTTGAGCCAGGACAGGACCACTTACTCAGAACCTACTGGCCTGTCTTTGCTAATAGAAACATGGCACCCAGACCTCAAAGTGGGGTAAAAAATTGCCCTCAACTAACCTTCAGAGCACTAAACAATCCAAAATATTTTTCTTCTGTTTCAATCTCCTTTTTTTGGCATCCATACAGAAGAAAAGCTAACTCTAATCTTTATCCAGAATGGTTGTACATTATTGCCTGTAGTTTTGTACTGTCTCTTTTTTTTTTGGTTTGTTCTTGCTGCTCTTTTCTGGGAGAGACCATGGTTATTTTATTTAATGTTATTTTATTTCACTTTTTCATTTTTGAGAAACAACATAACGCGGTCAGCATAAAGTGGTGTTTATTTTAGGGCGCTCTTTGGATTTCTCATGTCTTCCTCCACGTACAAATGCCTTCAAATATGCATGGAACCTCTGAGGAACTCGTGTATTATACAGGGTAGAAATTTTGTTGTTTGTTCTGCGTCCGGAAGGATGGGTTCTGTAGCAAATGTAAAGGATATGGTGTTTTCCATACTCTTGCATAAACACTTGCTTCTTGGAAGCTATTACCCTTGATCACTACAGACATAAATTTTTGCTTCTTCACCTACTTCACTACTCTTGATTAATGCAGAGCTTAAGTGAATTTGGATAGGAGGTATGATTTAATTTGCCATATTTATGAATCTTCAGAAGGAATGTTAATCCATGTTGCTCACAACCTCAGCCATTAAACAATAACATGAAGCATTATGCAACTAGTCCAAAGTGTTATACATTGGCCCTCACTGATCATGCAGTTTCTTTGCTTTATCATGATCACAAAAAAGCAGCCACAAAGGATGAAATGGGACTCAAGATAGGAAAAGGCAAACATATTTAAAATCAAAGTTACTTGTTCTTTTTTCTGTGACAAGTCGAATTTTTTAAATATTTTTTTAGACCAGCACAGGTAAAGACAAGTGAGTGATATAAAGCCTTAATGTAACTTGATGCTTTGTGGCTGAATGCTCAGACCTCCATTTTGTGTACTGCATGCAACAGTAGAGCATACCTTGGTGCTTAGTAAAACCAGTTTAGTGAACACTTTACCATCAAAGCAGTTGCTCTATTTTCCACTAGCGATAACCAGGCAGGTTTATTTATTTTCTGCACTTATCCTAACTTCCAGTGTGTTGGATAACAACTGTATTGGTTCTGTAAGAAATGAAGAATGGTGCTAAATAGATTCCACTGTATGGAAAGGGAATAATTCCTTGATGAAATGGATGTTTGATGTTAAAAATTAGAATGAGAATGAGTCAGCCATTGACACATGTTTAGCATTTACACTAAAATTACACTCTGTAGTACTACATGTCTATTGTATATATCTTCAACACACTTTGATGTTTCTAATTTCCTCATGATTGATTTCCTGCAGTACACAGCTACATGTGCTTGAGGATCTGTCAGATGTGCTGTCTGCAGATTACTCTTGGGGTGATTAAAATGCTTTAAAGTATAAGTAACTTTCAAATCCCATACAAAATCTGTCAAAGCTCTTTTAAGAAACTGCTACGTATTTTCTCAGAGCAGGTTCAGCGTTGTGCATTAAAACTTATGTTAGATAAAAAGAGAATTAGGAGTGTAATTTATATCTGTAACAAATTGATCTTGCATTGCAAAATGCTGAGGTTTAGCTATTAAAACCAGACCAACTGACCTCCAAATTACTAATGATGTAATATTGCTTTGTATTTACATTTGTGTTTGAACCACAATAACTCATTAGCACTACCGGTAAATTCAGCCTCTGTGGTTGGGAAGAAAGCCTGTTGTGATTTTGCATTACATTTAAGCTGTGAAAATGTAAAGATTACAAATTAGGTGCAATTGTGCTTATTTGTATGGATATGTGTTTGCTGGTGGGGTGACTAGCTTCTGTTTAAGAATTTGTTCACTACTTAATAGGCGCTTCTGTATGTTTAGCTTTTTTTTTTCTTCATTTAAAAAAAATAATAATCTGTTTATTCAAGCCAAAGTTCTACATTTCAAGTTGTTCACCTGCATAACCACCTGAAGCATTAAAAGGGCCAGTTGTTGTTCCTGGACTGATCAATATTATAATTGATATATAATTTATATATCATAAAGTCTGAAGGACACTTATTTGTACTGTCATAGAAGTAGTGTTAATGTAAGATCTTTTTACCCTTTAAATTGGAGATGAGGCCATACAATCTGCCTTTTTGCTAAATGCAAAGACCACAGTCATGTTTTTCTTTTTTCCTACATTCTGTAGAAATACATGTACAATTCTATTGGACTATATTATACCAAAATGTATTAATGCAAGGAGAAGGAAGGCACCTTTATATCCTCAATCTAATTTATAATAATTATCCTGAAGTAAGATAACATTGTGGTGTTCCAGCTTTCTTATTCATTTATGTGCTGACTTTTAGGTTTCAGATTTTTTTATGTCAGTGTGACACTTATATGCAGTAATGTAATGAACAGATATACACAGACAGCAACTGATGTATGCAGGTGGCTTTTGCACTTTGTAATTTTCTTTTTTCCTTATCTACAATGCCTTTGTCCTACAGACAAAGGCATTGTACATAACTTACTTATAACCTTACTCTTTTGCTGCCATGAACAAATGAGATGAATTAGCAGTTAGTCCTTTTAAGAAGCCTTGCGTCCCCCCCTCCCTCCCCCAATGCATGGTTGTAGTCACTACTTTTGTGTGTAATCTGTACAGGTTACAGATCCCTTGGGGCTGGACCCCTTTAAAAGCCAATTTTAAAAATGTTGTGATCACATGGAAATAAAATGCTTTGTATTTTTCTTCTTTTTCACCACACAGGAAAACTGACATGCTGGACTTTAGCCATCTTTATATAACAAAAAAATAATAATAATTATATTTCAGTTTCAAACATACTTGAATATCATTGCTCCAAACCATCATTGTGTGTTAAGAACAAATGTTATTGTGGTGTAGCACTGAAGGTTCGCTTGCATAGGCAATTTCATACTGATGTTGAAAGTGAAAATAGTTGGGTTGTAAGAGGCTCTGCTAAAGAAATGCTTATTTAAAAAAGGTTGGCTAATCCTAAGGAAAATATTTCACACCATGTAAAATGTGGCAAAAAGTTGAAGTTAATTGTATAAACTTGTACTGAAAGGAAGGTCAAAACTGTTTGTCTGCTGTTGTTAAAACGTTTTCAAGTGATTACATTTCTACATCATTCTCCTTAATGTTTCCCTACTTATAATTTACCTATATTTTCATTTATAATCATTTTCAAGAACACTACTTTGTGGGCCAAATAATGTTCCATACAGCCATCCTGCATGAAATTTAAGTTAAAGCCCTATTATTTTTCTGTTCATTATATGTAGATATAAACATGTGGCCTAAGACTGCATTCTATAGCAACCATCTATAACTGCTAACAATGACACAGCCTCATTTTCATTTATTTACTGTTTCATTGTGCACCTCAGTTGAACATTTTCTTTGTATCCCAGATATTTTGAGTGTTATGTGAAAAATAATGTACAAATAAACATATTTCAAGAAATGTTCCTTGAACAATTTGGTATACTGTAGTTTATGTGCTTCTTTTGCAAATATTGTAATGGCTGCTTCAGCATGATAATGCACCTTATCACAAAGCAAAAAGTTGGTGCAAGCTTGATTAATGAGTTCAGTGTTCTTCTCTGGCCCTCCCAGTCACTAAATTTTAAATTCAGTAGGACACATTTAGGATTTGGTAAAAGGGGAGATTCGCAGCATGAAAAATCAAAGTGCATTTGGAAAATCAACAGGAATGGCATGATTCACTTATGTTAACATGGACCAAAATCTAAAAGGGTTATTTACAGCTTTTTGTTGAATCCATGCCATTAAGACCTGAGGCTGTTTGAGCAAAGGGAGGCCCCAGCAGGTAATAGTTTATTGCTTTTGATTGTGTTAATTACTGAGTGTAAATTGATATATTGTGTCAACAGTGCATGAGTTATATTTTAAGAAAAAGCCTTGATGGTCAATTTTATAGACTGTGGTTCATGCATATGCTAATTCATTAGGTTAAAGTTAAAATGAGGGTACCGTTTAGGTTGTAAATTTTGCAGTTTAAATGTGCAGCAAGGGTAATCAATTTACAGAAACCCACTTCCAAAATTGATTATTACAGCTGGAATTACTGTATATGAGAAATGCAAAGACATAAAACTATTAAATGAAAATACCAGCAAGTATTAAAAGATTAATGCCTGTGGGTAGATATCTAAATCTGTTAAATAAATGGCAGAAAACCAGACGAGGGAGCTCTTACCTTAGCAGCTTCATTCTACATAAACATGCAAGAGTAAACATCATGTAAATACAGTATTTTGCTAAATATTTTTAAAAGGAAGATAGCGTTGAGGTGTATAAAATATTTGGCTTAGAACAGGCACATGACCAGCTTCTTTCCTCACACAAACACCCTTATTCCTCACACAATTACCTTTAAAATTACATAGTTAACCAGGATCACCTTCTATCTGCTATACAAACATCTACAAATACTGTCTTGCATGAACAGTCATGCATCACTTAATTTCCTATGTGATACACATTATTGTTGTTTGCAGTACCCATACATCTTGTACTGCACAGTATATTGTTTATTGTGGAAACAGTCATACACAACTATATCATGTGTGTTCCACATTACTGTTTTGGCAAAACTATGCACACTGACTTTATTTACAGTGTATCTTTAAAAAAATGAAAAATAAATTATATATATATATATATATATATATATATATAAAATATATATATAAAGTTAATTTTCTTTTGTGATTTTATTTAAAAAGTTAAACTCTCATATTCTAGATTCATTATAAGTAAAGAGAATGTTTTAAGCAATTTTTTGCTTTCCAAGATTGTCTTACAGCTCCAGTATCTGAAAACATTAAAATATTTAATACTAAGTTTAAATTACTAGCTAAATTAAGCTAATTACTATTCATAAAGTATACATATACTCTATCTCTTGATCTGGTTCAATGCAACACCAGACTTGACAACTGCCACAGAAGGTATTTCAAGGCATATTAATGCAAAGTTGACTGGAACAGAAAAGTATTGGTAGAAAAAGGTGCTCAAGTAACAGGGATGACCTTAACCTGCCTACATTGCCAATACTATGGCTAATATGCTGGCTGATCATAACACTGATGGAGTATTATAATGAAAAAACACCTGACACAATAAAGATGAGCTAAAGGCTGCTATCAAAGCTTCAAAATCTTCATTAATGGCTCAGAAGTGACAAATCGCCTCCATGTCATTCCGCACTGATGCAGCAATTTATGCCAAAGGAACCCAAACCAAGTATAAAGTGAATAAATTAACATAATTCTTCTGCATTTTTATATTTTGAATATTTTTCTGACTGTTCTCAGGGTTAGGGTTAGATTCAGACCTATTCTCTTAGTGTGCCAGTAGACATTGCTTTTTACACTGCTGTTGTTGCCGCTGTATCCTTCAGTGGTATGCTTTCTTTCTTATTAATATTATACTAGTGTAAATCATATAATATTATTCATCTGTTTGAATTTTTTAAATCATAAGATTTATTTTTATAGTCCAGGCAGCTATTACCCCTTCATTACCCCAAGCATTCAGAGACACTAACTCTTGATCAGTTAATGAAGACTGACCTCCAGTTGCAAGCTGGTCCCAGACCAAAGTACATTTATAGAAAAAGACCAAAATTTTTAAGTTCTTATGGATTTAGGAAAATTATATAACCCTATTTAAATTAATTTGCTTCAATGCCGCCCTGCAAACAAGGTGTAATTGGAATAAACACAGTGTGTTGACTCATGCTGCTGTTTTGGCCAAAGTGGCAATAAAAGTTTACCTTCCAAAAGGCAATACAAAGCTTTAGGTTCTGCCTGCTGCTGTTCCAGATCCTTCTACTGATGTCAAGTAGTACATGAAAATGGAAATTAGGATAACAGAAAACACCACAGAAAATTGGCAAAATAGCTATCTTGCTCATTTATAAATACAACTATTATGCTTCCTTTACTGTCAGACTGGGAATATATCACCCATGATGGTAGATTAAATACCTAAAACACATTTGGAAAGTAGACACAGGAGTGAGCCAAAATTTATTCACTTGGTTGTTGTGAAAATTCTTTAAGGCTTTCAACACATATACTCTCTCTCACTCTCTCAAACATACTGTACACACACACCTGGAATCCTCTTGGCCACACCCTCTCCTTCTTTGTACAGTACCTCATGCAGATTCAGTCTAACAGGCAAAACACTAATTAGATATATTCATCAGGTGCACGTTCCCCTCACTTGACCCTCAATCCCTCCACAGAGCAGCACGCAACCATCCATCCATTTTTCTAGAAACGTCTGTACTTCAACTAGGGACCAGAGAGGACAGTGCTGATCATTCTACAGGTAGTCCCCAATTTCTGACAAATTTCCGCAGATACAAATGGACCGAGCTTCTACAAACATTTGTAGTTGCAAACAAATCACAGAAGTAGCTCACATGTATTGTACAAAAAATAGAAACTGAATTAAACCAGATACCAATATTTACAATTATATACAATATTTTCAGTGTGTAAGTAAATGTATAAATGTCTAAAGTCTGGTATATTGTACGTGTGTGCGTATGGGGGTGCAGGAAAAATTTGTCTGCCTCACCAGTTTCAATAAATCAGTCCGTAATCTTGCGTTCCACTCCTTTCACTACTGTAAGTGAAACCTCATACACAGTCATAAGCCACATCAGTCTGGGGAGCAGGCCATTTTTAAAAAAAATCCATGCTTTAAACTTCCCTGGAAGTCCTGATTTATCTATATAAGCCAGCCCTTTGGTTGTTTTTCAGTACTCCAGACTTTGTTATGGTCCCTTAATGACTCATCATAATATTTTCCCAGATACTTAAGGGGATTGTCCTTGATAGAAGGATGATCTCGCATTGTATGACCAGATTGTACTTGAAGATGTTATCCTTCCTATTGACCAGACTTGACTTTATCGGCTTAAAAGTCATTCTAGCCCACTTTCCTGCCTCGTCCAGCTTTATTAGACCCCATCTCACCTGTACATGACATGTTGTTGTGATTGTAAGGTCATCAATATAACCCCTGATAGCTGGTTGCCGGGTCCCTGATTTCATCATTGGGCCTCTTGTTTCCATTTCTCCAGCTTTGATTATGAGGTTCATGCCCATGACAAACAGGATGGGAGAGACTGTACATCCAGTGATAATTGTGATGTAGTCCTTCGCTTAGAACCGGAGATTGATTTCATTCAGGTATCTGCTAATCTACCTAAATTACCTAGACGTAGTCTGGGATATGGTAGTATTTTAACGCTATTTTGATTAGATCGTAGGGGGTGGACCCGTAGGCATTAGCCAAGTCTAACCAGACAATTGTCAGGTTGCTTTTTTTCGCCCTTGTCCCATAAATCATTCTGTATGTTACAGGAATCCTGCAAATCCAGGGATTCCACCCTTTTAGATTGAGGCGTTGACATATTCGTTCTCGATCAAGCAGAACACTAAGAAAAAGATTTTGCATTCAGCACTAAGTAGTGAAATGGTCCTAAATTGGTTTATGCTCACTGAGGATCCTCTTTGGGGACATAGCATAATTTTACCTTCTGCCAGCTTAATTGAATGGTCCCTTTCTTCCAGATCCTCTGGAGCATTTCCCACAACTGCCAGAGAAGCTGTGGGCACTTCTTATACATCGTGTTGGGTATTCCACTGAGACCTAGGGCAGAAGCCACTCATGCCTTTTTAACCACTTCCTGGATTTCCTTCCAGGAAGATGTTGAGCTTGGATCTGGGGTCTCTGCCATGCCATTTTCTGGGCTTTCAAGAAGATGGCTGTTTGGGTCACTATGTGTCTTCTTGACAAATGCCTTCACCTCCTCTTTAGACTCCTAGATTTAGCTTCTTCCAGCAGAGACCTGGTGAAATTGTAAGGATCCGTTATTAACTGTGCCCTCCGCTTTTCCTACTCCTTGCTCAGTTTCCTTGCTCTTTACGCCCTTCCTAGTCTCCTGAGGCATTCCTGAAGCCTTCTTATGAGAACCTTAACCTTTTCCTTTTCCTCAGTGCTGCTAGCTTTGTACCTCTTGTTAAGGCTCCTTTCTTTCCTTAGGTTGCGAATTTATCACACTTCTGTTTGGTTGCTTCTCTGCCCTGATGCTGCCTTTCCTCTTTCCACTCAGCTGTGCCTGCTGACGTGATTTCAAGGATTTTGTTCATGTCCTTATCAAAGCTAGCCCACTCCTTGATTTTAGGCATCTTTGGCCATCTAATCCTTTCCTTCATGGGCTCAAACTGTGGTATGGCGTCTGTGAAGTGCTGAGAAATCTCTAGTGCTGTGGGGTGATTTTTGCCTGGATCTTTCCTGCATCTCACCAGATTCTAGATCTGTTCGCTGCACCTGTATCTTCTTCCTCCCACACTTGGTCTTGGCCTGGTGTATTTTGAGGCCCCTTAAATTTTTGTAGATCTTGCCGCAAAAGCACATTAAGTGTTTGGACTGAAGTGTTTGGACCCTTAACCATAACACTCTCCTGTTGGAGGGTCAGTAGTGGTGGCAATTTACATTACATACATAATATAATATTATAATCATGTACATATGTACATTTACAGTATATATTTAAATAATATTATGGCATGCTGTTCAGACAATTGTTCAAGAAAGAATTGAATGAAAACTCAGGACATATTGTAGCGTTTTTACGCTGGGAAGAATGCTGGAGAGACGAGTGAGCTTATTCGCTACCCAATGCAATGGCTGGGAGTACTTTATTAAGCACACAGCATGTAAGGCATGAGCAGCACCTTCACTCAGGAGCCTACATCCAATTCAGCACTAGCTTGAACTGGAGCACATTTCACACGTCACACCCCACACACACAACCAGGGCCGAAGCCACCAACCCAAACACCTTTCCCCATCATGGTGAACACACACCGACATCCCCGCAAGGCATGCTGGTCGCCAGCCGCCGCCCCGCCCACGCCACACTGCCCCCACCCGAGCTGTGACCGTCCCTGGTCACCATGACGAACTCCGTTTCGGAGGCGTGGAGGCGGTCGGCGCTGGCGGTGGGAACGCCGGCGTCCTTTGGCAGGTGACGTGTGAAATGTGCTCCAGTTCAAGCTAGAGCTGAATTGGATGTAGGCTCCTGAGTGAAGGTGCTGCTCATGCCTTTCATGCTGTGTGCTTAATAAAGTACTCCCAGCCATTGCATTGGGTAGCAAATAGGCTCACTCGTCTCTCCAGCATTCTTCCCGGCGTAAAAACGCTACAATATTGAATGAAAACTCAAAATCTATCTCGGTGTCATCTAGTGGTTTTTATATATATAATTTAAAATAAATAAGTAACGAAACCAACACACTTTTACTGAACCCTAATTATGTACATTTATATTTGCATCCTTCTGCCTTGTATTTTAGATCGACAGACTCTGTTGGTTTAAAAAGTCTACAGTAAAAAAAAAAAAAATCTTATTGTGAATAAAGCAGTGGTTCCAAACACTGGTCATGAAAGACCACCCTGTCATGCGCATTGTAATGTTTTCTCTGAGGACTAAATATACACAGTAGGGTTGGAAAACACTAAAATAGGACTGTTAACTCTTTCGAGGGGGTTATTATTTAACGCATGCAATTTATTTCAACAATATATACAGTACAATCGAATGTTTAAATATTAAATAACCCATATGGCATTAGGTAATTAAGTAACAACAGTCAGTTGTTATTTTAAGGTCAGCTGTTTCTAAACAGTTGTTGCAAAAGTTGTTGTTTTAGTACAGGGTGAAAAAAATTAGAATTTTTTTTTTTACAATAAAAAATAAATAAATCCAATAAAACTAGAAGTGATAAAAGAAAAAAAAAATATTCATAGTAATTGAAACCTCTAACTTGCCATTTACGAAACATTGATGTGCAGTGTGTGATGTCGCTCCATCACGCATTTCAAAAATTCCCGTTATTCTGTGTCACCCTGTATTTGCAAAACCCATGAAGCACCATGATAAAATTGACCCCCTCAAACAAGCAAGTTCATGTAGTCAGTGAGTGGGTGTCTGTGTGTGTTAATAATGTTTTTATAGCATTCAATGTAAAGGAATATAAATTAAAATTATTATAAAACAGTTTAGCCTGTATAGTCATAGATATTGTAATTTGATGCTTATGGATATGTTTTTTTGTGTTGGTTTTGTAGTTTAGTTATTTAAAATAATCTTTTTGCAGAAATTTAATTTGGTTTGGTTGTGTAGGATCTGGCGGCATGGTGGAGTAGTAGTTAGCATTGTCGCCGTGCAACTTCACATTCTGGGTTTGATTCCTGGCCAGGTTTGATTCCCGTCTCTGTGTTCATGGAGTTTGCATGTTCTCTCTTGGTGGGTTTTTTCTGGGTACTCTGGTTTCCTCTTACAGTCCAAAGACATGAAGCTTAGGCTAATTGACATTCTCAAATTACCCATAGCGTGTGTGTTTGTCTCCTGGGATAGGCTCCAGGACACAATCCTCCCCCCACCCAACGCCCCGAGACCCTGAATACAGGAAAAAGTGGTATATTGTAAATGATAAGTGAGTTCGTAGGACCTCACGGACGGTCCCTTTACCCAGGCAACACACTTCATAACCACTAGATGGCGCCTGCTCTTTGATGACATCAGGTACCATGCAATACATTCACTTTTCAATCAATATATTCAGTTTTCATCCAATATATTCAAACTTTCCAATCAATATATTTACGCTTTTCATAATAAACAAGCATATATTCCGATTTTTTAATCAAGGAAACTTGAACTCTTCGATATATTTTAACTATTTCCATTTAATATTCTCATTTAATATTCTTTAGTCGTTCAATATGTTCAAACTTTTTATTCAATATATTCAGACAATTCATTTAATATATCCTGATTTTTTTTCAATATTCTAATGTTTTATTAAATTCTCTAATAAATAATAACCTAAATGGCATGCCATATAAAATCAAGTGTTTACTGCAGCACATTTTAATACCATTTATTAAAAACTGGTTTCCTTCAAGTTATTACAAAAAAATCCATTCTTGCTTTTTATCTAAATACAGTAAAATAGCAATCCTATTAATAAAATCTTTCTTAATGATAGAAAATTTAATATTTAATTAAAAATAAACTATAGTGGGAACAATTTACTAAAACAATAAATGCACCAAAAACTACTATCTGACGATGTTTTTTTGATTCAAAAAATCTGTTGAAATATTAGAGCAGAGTGAGGAGCAAAACTCTGTTGATCACACTCTCCATTCACAGGTAACTGTAGCACAGAGGCGTCATGATCTGCATGCAGTTGAAGCTCCGAAAAAACTATTGTATGTGGGCAGTGCCGTGGGTAACCTCTAGTAAGTTATAAGAAAAGAGATCTTTGAAAGATATTAAAGGTTTTATAAATACAAAACTATTACATTTGTTGTAAACATTTATTTAGCTTTTAACTATTTGGAATCAATTTTCCCATCCTTAAAACATTTCTAATGTAATCAAGTTTTGGCATCAATCTCATTTCGAATGTGGGAGCCAGTTTGGTTTTGCATAATTTGCCAGATGCATATTTAATGTCCTTGAAATTCATTAATCTTACTAAAAATGAACACAAACTTAAGACAGACAGTGTTGACATATTATTTTTATGACCACAGCAGTGTTGTTAGTCTTTCAGCTGGTCCCGTTGAGGGATCACCACAGCTGGCCACAGGTTTTACGCCAGATGACGCAATCCTCTCATTTTATCCGGGACCGGCACTGCACCCAGTGGCTGGGGTTTGGGCATTGGCTGGGAATCAAACCCGGGCTTTTCGCATGGCAGGTGAAAAACCTACCACTAAGCAACCAATGCCCAGTATCAATGTAAAATCTTTAAAATATATAAAAAAATAACAAACAAGTCTAACTTTATTTATTTTTTAGAAATGTCTGATGGTGTTGAAGGTGTTGATGGTGTTGAAATGTCTAATGAATGTGAAGTCACACATTTAGCAAATAAAAAATTAGAGTTACAAAATTTAATAAATTGGCATGGCGGTGTAATGGTTAGCACTGTTGCCTTGCACCTCCAGGCACCGGATTCGATTCCCGGCCAGGCTCGATTCCTGCATCTGTGTGCATGGAGTTTGCATGTTCTCCCCGTGCTTGGTGGGTTTCCTCCGGGTACTCCGGGTTCCTCCAAAAGTCCAAAAAGACATGTAGGTTAGGTTGATTGGCATTCATAAATTGCCCGTAGTGTGTGAATGAGTGTGTGTGTGTGTATCCTTCAATAGATTGGCACCCTGCCTCGTGCCCTAAGCCTCCTAGGATAGGCTTCAGGTCCCCGCGACCCTGAATACAGGATAAAGCGGTTTAGAAGATGAGTGAGTGAGAAATTAATGAATCATTTTTGAGCAACAATTAATTAATTAAGTTGTATTTGTTTTATTAAGCACACAATAAGTGATTTAAAAAAAATAAAATTTGAAAATGTGAAGTCTTGTTTTACACAAGGACTTTTTCAGGTTTTGTGAGGCCACTTCAGCAAATAAAATGTAAATTATTTTAAGCAGGATTGAAAAAAATATTTTGTTATGCTGAGAATATTGATTATAATCAATTATTTCTGAATTTACAGAAAAAAAAACAATATTATGTGCTGAACATGTTTTGTCCCAGTTCTTAAGAATGACTACACACAGTGGCAAGAAAAGTATGTCAACCTTTTGGAATTTCATGGTTTTCTAAATTAATTTGTCATAAAATGTGATCTGATCTTCATCAAGTCAAGAGTATTAAAAAATAAAATGTGCCTAAAATAATGACACAAAAAATATTTTGATCTGCCATATCTTTATTAAACACACTTATTTAACATTTAAAATAGTAATAAAAAGAGTAAATAAACCCTTGAAATTAATAACTGGTTGTTCCTTCTTTGGCAGCAATAACATTAACCAGGCCCTTCCTGTAGCTGTGGATCAGACCTGCACATTGTTTAAAAGGAATTTTAACCACTTCCTTGATTAGTCTTAAATCATGGCAAAATATTGAAAGTGACCAATTCAGTTGTGTGAGAGGCAGATTTTCAGCAACTGTGTAATATAACCTTTGCTTCTCTTTATTCAAAACATAAAATGTGACTAAGGTTGTTTAGATTTTTTTTTTTTTGAAATATGTTCACAAAAAAAAAAAAAAACAAACAGAAAGAACTGCAAACGCATTCATTTAATGTTCCTTATACTGTAAGTAGTTAAGATACAGCAGTAAGAGACAATTAAAAACTACCATCAAAAACTTTTGGATATCCTCAGAACCTTGGAGAAAGAAATACACTGTTAAAAAGTCATTGGTGACCACCTTGGCCCTATTAAAGAACTCTTTATATTCATGAGTGTTACCATTTTTACAATATGTTATTATAACTTAGATTCATACTTGTATACATAAGGCATGTCTTTATGAAGTGCTACCAAATCATTAATTATCTTTTAAACTGGGACACTAGGTTAAACAAAATAAATAAATCAGTTGCTTTGTGCCTTCGGTCTGATTAGGTAACTATATAAATGTTTAAATAAACAGGTCAAAGATGAGGTTCAGGTCACATCATTCCATTGGGGAGGTTCGGGTCACTCTACTCCACTATTTTTTTTTTCAACATTCTTCATTTTAGAAATGATCTAAATGATTTATATTATAAATTATTATGGTATTTAACTGCATACTCGGCATGCATTGCTTTGTTGTATAATAAAATAGTTACTTAGATTTTATGGTGATATGTGGTAAGTACTGATGCCTTACAACTCCTGGGTCCAGGTTCAATTTCCAGCCAAGTTCGATTTCCGCTTCTGTATGCATGGAGTTTGCATGTTCTCCCCATGCTGGTGGGTTTTCTGGGTACTCCGGTTTTCTTCCACTGTCCAAAGACTTTTTTATTTTTTTATTTTAAATTAGGTGTTTCCAAATTGCTCATAGTGTGCCTTAGTGTATGCATGTTTTTGTGCCCTGCAATAGATTGGCACCCTGGGCTTTAGGCTCCCCACAATCTTGTCTCTAGGATTAAACCTGATAGACAATACGAGAGATAGTCCGTAGATTTGTAGTCAATAACAATCAAATAAAAATTCTGAATAGATTTTATTCATAAAAGTGGATGCTAATTGATTAACTATGTATATGAGAAAAATAAGTATTTGCATCATATACATAATTAAAGTATCGAAATCATAGATTGACCTTAATATTCAGTTTGTGATATTATGTTTTGTTTGTTTTTGACACTATGAAAAATTAAATAAGCTGATTAGAGGGACGAATTACTCTTAAAAACAAATTACTCTAAAAGTGTTAAAAAAAGATCAAATAAATCACACATTCAATATAGTTGCTGTAGTTGCTCGATAGTTCAGGACTGGAATTTAAGTTTACCGGAGTCTCCAATAACTACCTGGACTCCATATTAACATCAACTAACATCAACTGTTATAGCTGAACCGGCTAACGCACCTAACACACAATGCAGATCAACTCCTGCTCTCTGTTTCCCCTTCATGAGGATGGGTTCCCTGTTGAGTCTGGTTCCTCTCAATGTTCCTTCCTATTACCATCTCAGGGAATTTTTCCTTGCCACTGTGGCCCTCGGCTTGCTTACCAGGGACTATCTGACCATTTTGCTTAATGCACACTCCCATTCCATACACACTTAAATATTTCTTTTAATTGTGTAAAGCTGCTTTGCGACAATGACAATTGTTAAAACGCTACAAATATATATAATATAAAATTGAATTGAATATAATTTACATATTGTTATATATATATATATATATATATATATATATATATATATATATATATATATATATATATATATATAACAAACCTTGTGGGAAGTGGCTTTCCCTTAAAATGATAGAAGGGTAAGTTGACACTGACCTGAAATGATTACTTCATTTAAGCTGTCGAATCAGAAATGATCTACAGTACATCAAAACTAGTTAATAATCTACTTAATACTTAATCAGCAAATTTCATGCAATAAAAAGACATGGTTTTGGTGGATTCATTACAAATCACCAGCCATGAGAGCTGTAGTGCTTGCCTTGACTCTGGCCCTTGTGGGTAAGTCATTTTTTGAATGTTTAAATTTTAAAACAAAACAAATTTTAAAACATTTACAAAGATATTGCAGAATTTTATCATTGTAGAATATGAATTCATAGTGTAAATTATGTTTTTCTCTGTTTTCATTTAGCGAGTCACCAGACTAATCTTGGTAAGTGGTGTTTTTTCAAGAATGCATTAAAATATTAAGGAAATATTTTACATTATTTCATAAAAATTTCCTCTAACATTTAATTAGATCCAGAGTTTGCTGCGGGTAAGACTTTTGTATACAAGTATGAGGGTTTTCTTTTGAGTGGACTGCCTCAAGAAGGTCTGGCCAAGGCTGGTGTCAAAGTCAGCTGCAAGGTTCTCATCAGTTCTGTAGCCCAGAATACTTTCCTCCTAAAGGTAAACTATTTTTTTCTAACATGGATGATGTTGCTAAAGCAGATGAACACAATTTGTAAATCGAAGTAAATATTGCAATTTTGCCATTCCTACGCACAGCTCCAGGATCCTCAACTCTTTGAGTACACTGGCATTTGGCCCAAGGATAATTTTACTCCTGCTCCAAAGCTCACCTCAGCACTGAATGCTCAACTTGTAACACCCATCAAGTTTGAGTATGCTAATGGTGTTGTAGGTAAGATATTTGCCCCCTCTAGAGTCTCTGCCACTGTCATGAATCTGCACAGAGGTATCCTCAATATCCTTCAGCTCAACCTTAAGAACACACAGAATGTTTACGAGCTGCATGAGGTAAGAACCTAATGATGAGTGATATTTACTATTAGTGGTATTAAAATTATACTTTGAACTTATATCTTGGCTGAACTTATTTCATTCTCAAAGGCTGGACCTCAAGGAGTCTGCAAGACCCACTACATGATCAGTGAGGATGAAAAGACCCATCAGATTGCTGTGAGAAAGTCCAAAGACCTGAACAACTGCCATGAAAGAGTCATTAAGGATATTGGGTTGTCTTACACTGAAACCTGTGTTGAGTGCCAGCAGGTAATTTCTATAGCTAAGCTGTCAATGAGTTCTGTATTTGCAAGTGCATGCTCTAAAGCAAGAATTACACTTAATCAATTCATTATTTTCTCATCACAGAGGCTCAAGAGTCTGACTGGTACGGCAACATTCAGCTACATCATGAAGCCCACTGAAAAAGGTGCCCTGGTTTCTGAAGCCGTAGTTGAAGAGGTCCATCAGTTCTCACTCTTTGATACAGAAACTGGAGCAGCTCAAATGAAAGCCAAGTATGATCTACTCCCTTACTGTATATATTCCTGCCATGTCACAATGTTTTTGAATATATTTTAAAACATATGTTTTAATAAGGACATTTAAATAAAATTTTAGGCAAATGTTGAATTTACTGGAAGTGCAGAATGCCCCAACTGCTGCCGCTGCAGGTGAATACTTGGCCCGTGGATCCCTGCAGTATGAATTTGCTACAGAGATTCTTCAAACTCCAATTCAACTTCTGAAGATCAATAATGCACAGGCTCAAGTATAATTATCATGATATTATATTTTAACTCATTCTTACATTTTTCTGTATTTATTTGGAAAAAATCTAGACATTACTTAAAAGAATTTACAATGTTGAATTATCAAAATATCAATCACTTTTTTATTTCATCACAGATTACAGAGGTCTTGCAGCATCTGGTTGAAAATAACGCGGCTACTGTTCATAAGGACGCTCCACTGAAATTTGTCCAGCTTGTGCAGCTCATGCGTGTAGCTATCAGGGAAAATATTGAAGCCATCTGGGGTCAATGCAAGAACAAACCTACTCATAGGTGAAGTATAACTGAAAAATATAACAAATAATATAGTTGAATATAATCAGGAAACTAAAGTTTAGTTAATGTGTTTATTTTATTTTTATACTTACTGTGGCAGACGATGGATTTTGGATGCACTTCCTGTTGTGGGAACAACAGCAGCTCTGAGATTCATCAAGGAGAAGTTTCAAGCTAATGAGCTTACTGTCCCTGAACTCACTCAGGCCCTTTTGGTTGCTTTGCACATGGTCACTGCTAATCAAGATTCCATCCAACTCACTGCTGTTAGTAAAAATCTTTCATTTACTGTATTTAAAGCTCAGTAGAACCTTGTATAAATATAATAAAATATTTCAACCTTTTCCTTTGTCAAACAGAGTCTGGCTTTGGACCCCAAAGTCAAGACTATTCCAGTGCTGCGTGATATGATCATGCTTGGCTATGGATCCATGGTTGCCAGATACTGTGATGAACAGCCTGCATGTTCTCCTGATCTTATGAGAGTAAGGCTTTTTTTCTTGCTTATGATAAAACCTCTTCTGGGTTCCATTTGAACAAGTATAAATAAGGGTACTGTACAAATGTTGGACATTTACTCATATGATAAGTGTAAATAATGAGTGAATACTAATATTTTGCCTTAAACTGTCATTATTAGCCTATCCATGAGAGTGCAGCTCAAGCTATTTCCAAGGCTGATGCTCCTGAAATCACACTGGCTCTTAAAGTTCTAGGCAATGCTGGCCACCCTGCCAGCCTTAAAACCATCATGAAACTCCTGCCTGGATTTGGAAGTGCTGCTGCAAACATTCCTATGAATGTACAGATTGATGCCATCCTGGCTCTTAGGAATATTGCCAAGAAGGAACCAAAATTGGTTAGTATGGATGATAACTGAAAAAGTTTAGTATGGATGATGACTTATAGCTTTCTACAGGATCCTATTACAGAAGCTTAATCATTCTATTTCTTTTTTCAGGTTCAGCCAGTAGCATTGCAACTTTTCATGGATAAGACACTTCATCCTGAACTGCGCATGGTGTCCTGTATTGTGCTGTTTGAGACCAAGCCATCAGTAGCCCTTATGGCCACTCTTGCAGGAGCTTTGGAGAGGGAGACCAACATGCATGTTGTCAGTTTTGCTTATTCTCACATCAAGTCTCTAACCAGAAGCATGGCCCCTGATTATATGCATGTGTAAGAAAATATTTCTATTATTGATGTGTGAGAACACATTTTATACATAGCACTGTTACAGTACTTCACTGCTATAGACCTAGAAGACAAGTGATCATGTTTCTGTTATTGCAGAGCTGCTGCAGCAAATGTTGCCATTAGAATGCTGAGCCCCAAACTGGACAGACTGAGCTATTATTTTAGCAGAGCCACTCATTTTGACATCTACATCTGTATGTTTCAATATGTTATATGATTACATTTGTATATATTAATGGGAAAAATGTTAGTTTTGTCATTATAATTGTTTGTATATTTTTTAAACAGCTCCTCTTATGGTTGGTGCTGCTGGTAGTGCTTATTGGATCAATGATGCTTCCACCATCTTACCCAGAGCTATAGTGACTAAAGCACGAGCCTACCTGGCTGGAGCTGCTGCTGATGTTATTGAGGTTGGCTTGAGAACTGAAGGACTCCAGGAAGCTCTGCTGAAAACCCCTGCTGCAGATCAAAATGCTGATCGGGCCACTAAAATTCAGCGCACCATTAAGGCTGTAAGCTATGTTTATCAGGGCATTTATTTCAAACTTGCAATACATAATGTGTAATATGTGCCCTTCTTCTGTTTGTACCGCAAGCTGATGGACTGGAAGTCTTTGTCAACCAAACAACCACTGGCTTCCATCTTTGTCAGAGTTTTCGGACAGGAAATTGCTTTTGCCAACTTTGACAAAAACTTCATGGACAAAATCATCGACCAAGCAGCACAAGTATATAAGCAATTTTAATTATTTATTTATTTCAAACGACTATCCTAGTTTTTAAACTTTAAATACTAATATCTGTTATCAATACATTATTCAAATAAATATTTGGTTAATAATATGTATTATACTTACCTTCAACAACAGGCAATAGTTAATTGAAAACTTTAAATATATACAGTATAAGCTTTAAAAAAAACTCTAAATATAGCAAATCTATTTACTGAACAAAGGTCCACCGTCATTTAATAAACCTGACATCTTTAGATTGCTACTGGACGTCAAGCTCGTGAACTGATGAAGGAGACTGTTAAGGCATTGCAGAAAGGCATTGCCTACCAGTATGCCATGCCCCTCATGGCAGCTGAGATGCGCCGCATTCTGCCCAGTTCTCTCGGTGTGCCAGTGGAGTTTTCACATTACACCGCTGCCGTTGCTGCTGCATCTCTAAATGGTATGATTTTTTTCATAATAGTTAAATATTTGGGCTAAGCATGCAAATCAAGTCATATGTCTGAGAAATATTATTTCTGTCATTATTTTAGTTCAAGTTAAGACGACACCCTCTTTACCTGAGCATCCAGAGACTCTCACTCTTGATCAGTTGATGAAGACTGATATACAGTTGCAAGCTGAAGTCAGGCCAAGGTATATCTTCACAAAGCTAATTAACAGCCTGAATTGAATTGTCTAATATGCTAGGGAAAATACATAGACCTTTTATCCTCTTCTGCTTTCAGCATTGCTCTCCAGACATTTGCTGTGATGGGAGTGAACACTGCCTTAATTCAGGCTGCTGTTATGGCCAGAGGAAATATACACACTGTTGTTCCAGGAAAACTGGCTATAAGAGCTGATCTTCCAAAAGGCAATGTAAAGCTGGAGATTCTACCTGCTGCTGCTGTTCCAGATCATATTGTTGATGTCAGGTGAGATTAAGACAAAATACATTTTTATCTCTAAATAATAATCAAATTCTTGAGAAAGCTGATAAATTGACTGAAAAGCAAAAAAGACTAAGCAAGTTCACTCAATGTGGTTTCCTCAGCTTTGAGACTGTTGCTGTGTCCAGAAACATTGAGAACCTTCCCAATGAGAGAGTAGTATCTCTGGCACCTCCAGTGCCCGCTGATGCTGCACAGAGGTACAAATATGCTTCAGTTCACAAGTCCTGGTGTGGTGTTACTCCCTATGTTAACATTAAAGGATGTATCGAGGTTTCCTCCCAGAATGCTGGCTTCATGGAGTCAAATCCTCTGTATAGTATTGTTGGGCGACACTCGGCTAGTATTTCAGTAGCAAGAGGTAATTTAAAGAAGAATTTAAAGATTTGATAAGTTCAAATAAGATTTAACATGTAATAAATACTAAAATAAATTAGTAACATGAAAGAATTACTGTTGTGTGTATGTCAGATGCTGGTCCTGCACTAGAAAGACTGGAGTTTGAGGTACAAGTTGGACCTAAGGCAGCCGAGAAAATTATGAAAATCAGGGCTGGTAGTGATGATAACCCTGTAGAAAGCAACATCCTTTTGAAACTGAGGAAAATTCTGGAGGGTGGACTGAGGAATGCAAACTCCAGCTCTAGCAGCTCCTCATCCTCTGTAAGCAACAGCAAGAGTGGTAGCAGCAGCAAGAGTGGCAGCAAGAGTGGCAGCAGCAGCAGCAAGAGTGGCAGCAAGAGTGGCAGCAGCAGCAGCAGGAGTGGCAGCAAGAGTGGCAGCAGCAGCAGCAGGAGTGGCAGCAAGAGTGGCAGCAACAGCAAGAGTGGCAGCAGTTCTTCCAGGCAGAGTTCTTCCCGTGCCCGTGTGACGGTAAGACTTCATTACTGTTATTACATAGGGCACCTAAACCTGAAACTAATTCCTGATCCACCTTTTAATGCATTGTTTTTTTGAGGCACAGAAAAATCATATCCAGGTCTAATAGCTACAATCCTTTTATGGAATGGGCAAAAGTCTAATTAAATTATTAACACTAATAACAAAAACAAAACAACAACAAAAATACCAATTATTATAAGAACATCACAACAACCATAATAATAATAATAATCTTTATTTGTCATGTGCTCCGCTTAAATTCTCTTTTAAAAGCAAAAGATATATAATTTCTTTTATTTTGCATAGCATCTTATATATCTTGTTTGTTGGTTAATGTATTTGTTTTATATTTTTTTCCCAGAATATTAACTTGTACCGTCAGTTCAGGAAGTTCCATAAGGATCAGGTTATTCCCAAAGAAAAAAATTCTCATTATTATTTTTAATAATTTGTAAAAGAAAAATATTGATGTTTCTTTATTTCTTTTAGTACTTGACCTCAAAGGCCAGCAGTTCATCTAGCATGGAGGCCATGCGGAGACAGGTAAAATTACATTAATAGATAAACCTAAGGACACACAGACATTGATAAAAAAAATCACAAAGGTCCATGTCTATAATTTCAGGCTAACCTACTTGGAGAAAAAGTTCCACCTGCTTTTGCTATCATTGCTCGTGCTGTTAGAGCTGACCACAAACTGGGATTCCAGATTGCTGGTTACTTGGACAAGTCTACTCCAAGAGTACAGTTTGTGTTTGCCTCTATTTCTGCAAGTGACAAATGGAAGATATGTGCTGATGCTATACTTCCAAGCAAGCATAAAATCGCTGTAAGTTGCTATTGAAACTTTTAAAGAGAAACTTTCAAGCTCTTTCTTTATATATAATCAAATGTTCAACTGTTTGTACTGAGCATGGACTCTTCTTTTAGGCCAGGTTTGCTATTGGTGAGCAGTGCCAGGAATATTCTGTAACTGTTAAGGCTGAAACTGGCCTGCATGAGTCACATCCTTCGGCTCGTTTTGAATTTGAGTGGAACAGAGTACCAGGAATCCTAACTATCGCTCTGCCCTCTTATAAGAGGTACTGTGTCAAAAATAAAATAAAAGTGGCAAGTCTAGTGCAATCTGTCAAAAGTCACTTTAACTCTCTCTCTCTTTCTGTTTTTCCCCATTTTATTTAAAAGGGTAAGGGAGTACATCTCAATAGTAGCTCCCCTGGCTGGAGTGGATGCTGATAGAGCCAAAAATAATGAGAGAGGGATCAGCCTTATTGTTGCACTACCCACTCAAAAGTCTCTCAACATTCTTCTACAGATTCCAGAGGTGAGAAGGATTGTTGCGTCTTTGAATTGATTAATACATATTAATAAATATTTAACATTTTAATCTGGTATGTCCTTTCAGATGACTCTGTCAAAGCGAAATCTGTGTCTTTCTGATGCCCTGCCCATTGAACAGGATGGAACCATTCCAGCTCTCAAGAATGTGGACATTCGGGCCATTGTTCAGACCTGGCTAAATAATATCCAAAAAAATTGACTTATTTAAAAAATACATATTCAAATATGTAAATTAATTGAATGAAATAAAGAGTATCCAGAAGGCATTTTTTTTGTTTTGTGCATTTATTAACTAATAATTTGTTAAGCTAAAGATGTTTTCTTTGAATAGGCATAATAATGATACAGTAGGTGAAAAAGATAGATTAGTAGGTAGATGGGTAGATACTGTAGTAAAGTTTTTAAATCTATGAAAAATTATTAAATCATCAATTGTCCCCATTGCTCCTTAAATATCAAACAAGGATTTTATAAAAGGTTTTGTGTTGTACACTCATTAATTTAAAACTAAAGAAACTAAGAACACAAAATCAGCAAAACATTAAAAAAAAAAAATTAAACCAAGCAGTCAAATATTTGTTGCTATAACATCCAAATTCCATTGATTATCGTTAAGTTAATGAAGTAGAAATTATTCCTTCATTTGTTTAGTTTGATTTTTTGATTTACATTTGCTGTGAAAAATAGGTTTGACTTGACTTAATTTGGAAAAGAGATTTAGAGATGATTAAAATTTTTAAATTTTTGTCATTTTTACCACAAACTAAATTTTTAAATACATTGGGAACATTCTCAATATATTGTACATGGACAAGTGAGGAACGATGAGAACCATCTTATTAAAACAGCAATATCTGATTGTGTGCACGGTGGTGTAGTGGTTAGCACGGTTGCCTGCACCTTCAGGGTCCAGACTCGATTCCCTTCTCTGTGTGCATGGAGGTGGCATGTTCTTCCCCGCGCTTGGTGGGTTTTCTCCCACAGTCCAAAAATATACAGGTTAGGTTAATTGGCGTTCCCAAAAAAAAAATTGCCTGTAGTGTGTGAATAAGTGTGTGAGTGTGTGTATGTGTGTGTTCCCTGCGATGGATTGGCACCCTGTCCAGGTGTACCCTCCCTCGTGCCCTAAGCCTCCTGGGATAGGATCAGGGTCCCCGCGACCCTAAATGCAGGATAAAGCAGTATAAAAGATAAGTGAGTGAGCAATATCTAAAGTACTTACCTTACTCATTTAATTCTATGGCAGGAAATGTATTTAAAGATTGAAACAATTAAATAATTAAAATTTGCTTTTTTTATTATTTAGTTGTAAATGAGTTTTAATTTTAATTATTATTAAAAGGTTTAGCCTGTTTAGTCATCAATACTGTGAGGTGATACTCATAGATGCATTTTGTGTACTGATTTTGTTATTTTTTAAATAATTTTTATAATAGAGTTGATCTGTTGTTAAATGCCACCATGACCTTTGGCCTAAATTACATACTTTGAAAAATATTTTAAAAAATCTCAAGAACTTTAAATGTATCCCCAAGTACGGTTGTCAAAACCATCAAAAACTATGGGAAATTTGGCTCTCAAGAGGGTGTGGGGATGCATTTCTGGTGACAATGTTGGTGACTTCATAATTGAAGGCACAATTAACCATTAAAGGGCTACCACAGCATTTTGCAAAAACATGCCATCCCATCTGGTTTGCACTTTTGAATCATCATTTGATTTCCAACAGGAGAATGACCCTCAAAAAGGTTATGTATTTATCCAAGCAGGAGAGTGACGGTCTCCACAATCACCGAATCTAAATCCAGTTAATTTGGTTTGGGATGAGTTGAACCAGAGAATGAAGGAAAAGCAGCCATCAAGTAGTCAACACGTCTCTCGACAAACTCTATCAAGATTGCTAGAAAACCATTCCGGTTGTCTACTTCATGAGACTGACTGAGAGAACGTGCAAAGCTGTCATCAAAACAGAAGGTGGCTCCTTTGAAGTACTGAAAATAGAAAACACATTCTTTGTTATTAGATATAATTTCATCACAAGTTTGAACCTTCATAATTCCTTATTAGTTCTGTCATAATTTCAAAGTCTTCAGTATTAATCTCACTCAGTCACTCATCATCTATTCAGGGTCATGAAGAGCCTGGAGCCTATCCTAGGAAACTTAGGGCACAAGGCTGGGTAAATCATCGCAAGACACACACACATACACACACTCACACACTTATTCACACACTAGGGCCAATTTGGGAATGCCAATTAACCTAACCTACATGTCGTTGGACTGTGGGAGGAAACCGGAGTACAAACTCCCGGATTAATGTACAATGTAAAAAAAAGAATAAACAAATAATATTTTTTAAAAATAAAGAAATATGGCCTCAAAGTGGCGCAGTGGTAAAGTGCTCGCCAGCGTACACTTTCCAGCTTTACGTAATTCAATTCTTAATCACAGATCCTCTGAAATCCCTTTTTGCGGAGGCATGGCTCACATAAGCATCATTTTTTGGGCAAGGCAAACTTTAAAAGTTTGAGTGTTTTTTAAATCAGTTAAAGTAGCTCTAGTTCACACCTCTAAACTCATTTTCTTGACAAGACTCCAGGTATGCTAACACCTGACTCTAATGAGCTTTTTTGGGGTCATTAACTCAAGGCTTCACATACTTACACCACTAGCACTTTGAGGTTTTCATGGTTATCAATGAAGAAATAAAAGATCAGATTTTCTGTCATTTTTTTAGACACATAATTTTGGATTTGTCAATACTCTTGACTTGGATGGAGATCAGATCACATTTTATGACAAATTAATAAATAAACTATAAAATTCTGAAAGGTTCAAATACTTTTTTTTCTCGCAACTGAATGCACATAAATTAAAACCTCGAATGTGACAAGAAGCATTAAATAAAATGTTCCTTTCATAGTAGTTAAGATACAGCAGTAATCTACAATTAACATGCCACCAAAAACGTTTAGACCTCACAACCATCTCTCTTTTGTCAAATTAATCAAAAAAATTTTTAAAAAAGTAAAATAAAATAAAATAAAGACACTGTTGAGAGGTCATTGGGTGACCACACAGGCACTGTTAAGGACCTGTTTATATTCATGAGTGTGTCAATTTTGCCAGTATCAGACAATATGACTAAGATTCATAGGTTTGAATAGGTAATTATATAAAATGTTTAATAACAGGTCAGTGATGAGGTTCAGGTCACACTATTCCATTTGTAATGTTCTGGTCTCTCTACCCCACTATTCCATTTGTGAAACAAATGGTTATGACTATAACCTCTGTTCCCTGAAGGAGAGAAATGACATATTGTATGGGATATCACGCCCTCTCGTGTCCTGGCTGAAGCCACCTTTATTCACGCCGTTAAGGCAGGCAAAGCTGTGGTGACGTAGGTGTAGCCCCGCCTACACCTATAAACCATCGTCGCCACGGTTAACCCTCAGTTCGATAGCCGCTCTTCGCCGAGCGTAACTATGAGGCGGGGCAGCAATGTGTTGTACCTCGTTCCTCTCCTTCAGGGAACAGAGGTTATAGTCATAACCATTCGTTCCCTTTCAGTCAATTCACTCGGTACAACACATATTGTATGGGACATATATTTATGCTCCGCCGAGTATCTACCAAAGTTAGCCACAAGAACCCTGATAGCTACTCTACTGCATCATGGACCCCGCAGAGAGGACACAATGAGCCACCGAGGTGGCTGTTATATCAAGTCGGTAGAACCGGACAAAAGTGTGTGGTGAGGACCAACTGGCTGCCGCGCAAATATCACCCACGGACATTCCTTTGAACAGCGCCCATGATGTTGCCATAGCTCTCGTTGAATGTGCTTTCACACCCTGAGGCAATGGAACACTCTTACTGCTATAAGCTAGTGTAATAGCCTCCACAATTCAATGGGAAAGCCGATGTTTAGACAGCGCTTTACCCTTTACTGGACTGGCAGATAAACAGTTGATCACATAATACAAACACATAACACAAAATAAAAAAAATAAATAAAAAAAACTCTTCTTAGTTGTGTTGGACTAATGGCACTTAGTTATTAACCTAGTTAACCCGGTGTAAGTATGTATCCAATTATGTAAACATTAAAGCACTTTTTTTGTAAGTCGCTCTGGATAAGAGCGTCTGCCAAATGCCTAAATGTAAATGTAAATAAGCGCATATCTACTGTACGGTCCATGTACACCCGTAGTGCACGTACGGGGCACAAATTATGCAATTTTCTCTGCTCATCAGAAGCAAAAGGAGGAGGAGAAAAGATATAAAGGTCAAAGACCATAGAGCTATAATCAGTGGAGACGACCTTCGGTACATAGGCCGTGCTCGGCTGGTAACGGAGCTTATCTCCAGACCCAGGAATGAACACTGTTGACTCGGAGTCAGTGAGCTTTTCTGCATATTTACTGAGAACCCTAAAGTCTGAATGTGAGACAGAACTAGTGCTGTCTGTTTCTCTGCCTGCTCGCTTGAGCTCGCTATTAGCGCCCAGTCGTCTAAATAGGCTAATATGCGAATGCCTTTCTCCCGAAGAGGAGACAGCACCGCCTCGGCGCACTTCGTGAACGTTCGGGGAGCTAGTGACAGGCCGAACGGCAGCACTAGGTACTCGTAGGCCACGCCCTCGAATGCAAACCTCAGAAACTTTCTGTGGCGCGGAAAGATCGCTATATAAAAGTAAGCATCTGTGAGATCGATTGTAGTAAACCAATCTCCCGGACCTATTGCATTTAGCAGTTGCCTCAGGGTAAGCATTTTGAACTCAGATCCAAAATAGGACGCAGTCCTTCCCCCCTTTTCGGAACGACAAAATACCGGCTGTACCAACCTGTGTTCGCTTCCGAAGGAGGCACCACTTGAATCGCCCCTTTGCTCAGAAGAGAATTTATCTCTTCCCGAAGCACCGCTGCGGCGCCGTCCGACACCTCGGTGTTGATTATGGAAGAGAAGCGCGGTGGCTTTATGCGAAACTGTAGTCGGTATCCCATAGCAACTGTGTTTTGCACCCATGTCGAGACTGCGCATGCGCGCCACTCGAGAAAGTGGGACGCCAATCGGCCCGCATTGATTTCTGAAAGGGGGCTGCTGCCCCCTGGCGTTCCGCCAGAGTGCAACCTCATCGATGGCACTGGGCTTTTTTGTTTTGCAACATTGTAAACAGGAAAACTCTTTATTGGTTTTAATAATGTAGTATTCACATGGCTTACAAGAGGCACAATTTTTAGGGCAATCAAACTGTAAACATCGAGGGCACTTGCTGTAAGTCCCTGAGAATTTCTTAACACTAGAAGCGCCGCGCCAGTGTCACCTACTAAAAACGCGGTTCAGCGGTCATTTGACCGCCTATTGTTTTGAATGGGAAGCTGCTGCTGACACACAATGATCGCTAGATGGCGCTTTCACCCAAAGCAAATAGTTTAGCTCCAAGATCAACTTGCACTTGGACAATGCGCCATTCATTACCGCGTTGATAATAAGCGGTATCTTTTTTACATATTCAACTGAGAAAACCTACTACAGAGTCTCTAAGGGGACAAAGGAAGAGGGAAAAAACAAGTCATGTTTGTAATTATAACCCAAAGTTTTTGACTTTTTTCTGCCGTACTATAACTTTTTTTTTGCCGACTATATCGGCTTCGTACTATAACAAAAAGGAAAGCTCTACTTAATTTTATATCGTATGGAGAAAATGTTATTAGTTTGTTCATTCTATTTGAAGCTTCTGAACGTCTCGGAGCAGCGATTTATTTCTGAACTCGCTTCCGTGAAATTATCGCTAAAACAATATTAAATTTGAATAAATCAGATCTACTACAGCAGATAATAAACTATGCTATGGCATAACCGAAGCAAACACAACGAATATGTCTCGTTTCGTTCATTGTTGCTAGGCAACGGACCACGCGCCTAATCGGTTCACTTGGCCACGGTGTATTATAAACCTGCAGGATGTTTTACTGCTTATGTTTATGTAATAAAAGCGAGGGAAATGTGGAAGTGATGTGTGGCCACAGAATGAGAACTAAATCAAAGATTTCAGTAACTACACTGAGTGTAACATCTGCATAGTGACACTAAAAAGCTGAACACCTTCACTTTTCCGTTTACCTCTGAGAAAAAAAGCTGTATTTTGTTTGTTTATATGTTTATATGCACACACACACACACACACACCTCCCCTGAGCCCTCGGTCAACATCTAATGACCGTCGATATGCAAATGAGTCAAGACGTAGCCTAACGTGGTGTCGTGTCGGATTTCAGCGGTCACGGAGAGGAAAGACTTTGAAGCAGTTGCAGCGTTTTTTTCAGTTTGCACAGCGATGAGTCCACGTTGTTTCACTGGTTATGACATAGTGACACTAAACAGCTAAACAACTTTACTTTTCCGTTTACCTCTGAGAAAAAAAAGCTGTATTTAGTTTGTTTATATTCAGAGTAACACCTTCCAACCACCTCTCATAGTCTATTGTTAGTTTTACTGATTTGGCTGAAAATAATTATCACTACATAAGTACCCCAACACCATTGATCATGAGTTTCAGCTGAAACTAATTCTATACATGCAACAGAAAATGTAGATGCAGATTCCAAATGTATAAAGATACATGCTATATATATATATATATATATATATATATATATATATGGTGTGTGTGTATTCGATGCATGCTATATATATATATATATATATATATATATATATATATATATGTGTGTGTATGTGTGTGTAATCGAGGCTGGCTCTATTCAGGGGCAAGAGGGGCAGCGCCCCATCAACTAAATGTCTGCACATGTTAATATATTCCTAAAATTAATATATTACAAGTTGATAAACTGATCTGCGGTAGCAGAGAAATCCGCTGAAAAAGGGACACTACACAATAAGGTATTAGATGTCCCTCATGTCTCTGTCCCTCTGCTGTGCGTATTCATTCACAGGCTGCAGCGCACGCGCGCTCACACACACACACACACACACCTCCCCTGAAGCAGTTGCGGCGTTTTTCAGTTACAACAAGCACAGCGATGAGTATAAGAATAAAATAAGGTAACAGTTTGGTCTGTGTAGTTAGTGCCCTTGTATAGAATAAATAAATGAATAACACATTCCAACCACCTCTCAAGAGAGTGCCATAGTTTTGCAAAAATACTTGCAAAACATCAGCATACATTGGAGGGAACTTCTGAGGTGGTCAGTGATTGATGGCACGGTCGTTCGGAGGGGGTTGTGATCACACCTACAGTTCTTTTGTTCTAAGCTGTCGGTCAAATATCTCTCCACTTGAAATGGAAGCACAAAATTGAGGGGCAACATGCAAGGGATTTCAGCATCTTGACGCACAGTATAAGCTGTTTATAAAGAAGACACTGTTTGTTTTTTTATTTTGTAATCTTTCTCGTGTTCACCTTGTACTGTACAATGTATATTCATTTTATTAATGAATTGCTGTGAATAAACTACATATGCAGTTGATTTACCAGAAAGGACTTTTCAGTTCTTGTGTGCTAAACTAAACTAAAGTAATAGCTATTTTATTTAAAAAGTATATATATATATAGGGAAAGATTAAGAAACACGCTGAAGCGGAATATATATATTGTAGCGTTTTTACGCCGGGAAGAATGCTGGAGAGACGAGTGAGCTTATTTGCTGCCCAATGCAATGGCTGGGAGTACTTTATTTAGCACACAGTAAGGCATGAGCAGCACCTTCACTCAGGAGCCTACATCCAATTCAGCACTAGCTTGAACTGGAGCACATTTCACACGTCACACCCACCTCACACACAACAGGGCCGAAGCCACTTACCCAAACACCTTTCCCCATCACGGTGAACACACCGACATTCCCGCAAGGCATGCTGGTCGTCAGCCGCCGCCCCGCCCACGCCACACTGCCCCCACCCGACCTGTGACCCTGTTTAGTGTCGCGCGCGCCTACTTCGTGTAATTTTATAAACATTCTACATATAAACATACAACATACAGCTTTTTTTCTTTCTCAGAGGTAAACGGGAAAGTGGCTTGAGCGGTTGCAAGATTACGATTTTATCGTTCAGCACCGAGCAGGGAAACTGCATGCTAACGCCGATGCTTTGTCCCGCCGGCCGTGTAGCAACGAGCGCTGTCGGCACTGCGAGAGGTTAGAAGCGCGCGCGGGTGATTGCGACGTCGAGCACTTTTCGAACCTCGTGAGTCAGAACAGTCTTCCTGCACAGTCCTCCGGAGCCCCCGTCGGTAACCAGCCGTCCGAGCCGGCGTGCAGCCGAGTTACTGCGGTGCCTAAACCATCGCCTATAGCCGTTGCGCCGGTGCCGCAACTGGACTGTGAACAGTTAATCGCCGAGCAGGAGAAGGACCCGGCGCTGCAGCAGGTATTAGGTTGGGTTAAAGCGGGCCGGAGACCGGAGTATAACGCGGTCGCCCACCTGGGCCTAGAGGTAAAAGCGCTCCATTCGCAGTTCGACAGACTATCGTTGCAGGGGGGCCTACTCTATCGCCACTGGGAGCGGCCGTGCGGCGCTGGCGAGTATTTTCAGCTGCTGGTGCCGCGGACTTTGCGGACACGGGTGTTAGGGATGGTTCATGGGCACGCGGGCGCGGGACACTTCGGCGTAACAAAAACTTTGCGGCGGCTGCGCTCGTTTCTATTGGCCGGGCTGCCACACTGATAACGAACTCTTTGTGCACCGATGCGACGTCTGCACGGCAAAGAAGGGCCCCACCCAGCGTTCGCGAGCACCCCTGCAAGACTTTCGGGTGGGGGCACCTATGGAGCGTATGGGCGTGGACATTCTCAGGCCGTTTCCCATTTCCGATCGCGGGAACCGGTATGTGCTGGTGGCCATGGACTACTTCACCAAGTGGCCGGAGGCGTTTGCCGTTCCTGACCAGAGCGCTTCCACCATGGCTCGAGTGCTGGTGGATGAGGTGTTCAGCCGGTTCGGCGCCCCGGAGCAGTTGCACAGCGATCAGGGGCGTAACTTCGAGGCGGAGGTGTTTGCGGCGGTGTGCGAGCGCCTCGGGGTGAAAAAGACCCGCACCACGCCCCTTCATCCACAGAGTGACGGCCTCGTGGAGCGTTTCAACCGGACACTCACTACCCAGCTCGCCGTGCTTACCAGCGCCCGGCAGAAGGATTGGGACGAACATCTGCCCCTCGTGCTGTGGGCCTATCGCACCGCAGTGCAGGAGTCTTCACAGCTGACGCCAGCGGCGTTAATGTTCGGTCGCGAATTGCGCACGCCCGTGGACCTGGTGTTCGGCCGCCCTCCACAAGTGGATTTACCTACGAAGCCGGGGTTGGATTATTTTTGTTCGCTAAGAGACAAACTGTTCCGTGTCCACGAGTTAGCGCGTAGACACTTGGCGGACGCTGGTGTTAAACAGCGCCGCGTGTATGACACCCACAGCCGGGGACGAGACTTTGCTACTGGGGAGCAGGTTTGGGTGTATTCCCCTGGAAGGAAAAGGGGGCTTTCCCCTAAGCTTATGTCTCACTGGGTGGGGCCCTGCACGGTACTGGCCCAGCTCTCTGACGTAGTCTACCGGGTGCGGTTGACGGGGCGGTCGCGAGTGGTCGTGCTCCACCGGGACCGTCTCGCTCCTTATCAGCCCAACGCCAGCGAGATATCGAACTCTGTGGAGGCCGGGCCGCCTCAGGAGGACGGTTGCAACCCTCCTTCCTCTGCAAAGAGACTCTGGCGTTCACAACGCCAGCGCCGACCACCAGCACGCTTCCTAGACTGAGTTCGCCATGATGACCGGGGACGGTCACAGCTCGGGTGGGGGCAGTGTGGTTTGGGCGGGGTTTTGATGGGCTACCATCATGCTTTGCGGGAGGGATTGTTTTGTGTTCACCCTGTTGGGAAAAGGTGTTTAAGTTAGTGGCTTCGGCCAGAGGTGTGTGTGTGGTTGAGGTGTGTTTTATGGAGGTTGGATGTGATTGTCTTGGTGTTTACTTTCTGAAGAGCAATAAATTACTCCCAGCCATTTGCATTGGGCAGCAAAGTAGCTCACTCGTCTCTCCAAGTTCCTGCGTGGTGGTGAAAATCGCTACAGTATATTTGCATATTGATGACGTAATTACGTCGTATTTGCATTTTGTGTTTTCCCTAATCCTTCCTCATGTGTCCAATATAATTATGAACTTAAGCTTTGTAACAGTGAGTAATATAAGTGCATCGGAAGAAAAAATAAATAAATAAGAAAAAAAAAAAAGAAAATGGTCAAATTAAATAGTTTTATTTCAAGCAAAGGAGAAGCAGGTAAGTGATAGGTCCGTTGCAACACCGTTTGCACATGTGCAGCTTATTCACATCAATGTTAGCTGCTGTGCAGTCACGGGAATATGCTGCTCCTTTCAGCCGGAGCTAGCACTCACTGATCAGAGCATTATTTATTCTTGTGCAGCAATTTATTTTAGACAAAGAACATTTTTTAATATGCATCAGAACTGGATATTATTAATTTACATCCCGCTTACAAGCCAGGGCGGGATCACTTAACGGCGGATTCGCGCATGGGCAATTCATTTGCAGTCGAGACTCGTAGGAGTGAGCATCTCCTGCTGTAACTGCAGCTGGGGGGGGATTCCTGCGAAAGGAAAGGCCTGTCTGTGAGTGCTTTGGGCCGGGGGAGGGGCCAGCTGCGGCAGCTGCTGTGGCAAGTTGAGAAGAGTCAGTACAGACACATCAGAGTCTCCAAAAGTCTCCAGTAACACAAGAAAAAGTTGCCAGATTTGTCGCTAGTCGCTTTTTAAAAAAATTGTCGCTAGAGGGATTTGAAAAGTCGCTAAATATAGCGACAAAGTCGGTAAGTTGGCAACACTGGTTCGTTGTCGCGACCACCCACGCGCTCTTCAACCCGCTCGCAGTGCCGACAACGCTCTTTGCTACACGGCCGGCGAGATAAAGCATCGGCGTTAGCATGCAGTTTTCCCGCTCGGTGCTGAACGGTAAAATTATAATCCTGCAACCGCTCAAGCCAGCGCGCTAACTGCCCCTCGGGCTCTTTAAAACTAAGCAGCCACACCAGCGAAGCGTGATCGGTCCGCAGCGAGAAGTATTGCCCATATAAATACGGCCTAAAATGTTTAAGGGCCGCGACGACCGCTAACAGCTCGCGCCGCGTGACGCAGTAATTTTTCTCCGGTCCAGACAATGCGCGCCTGAAGTAGGCGATAGCACGCTCTTTACCCTCGGAAACCTGAGACAGCCCTACATCGCTTGCGTCCGTGTCGAGGATAAACATACGAGATCGTGGCAAAATCCTTCACGAACCGACGATAGTACAAGGCTAACCCGAGGAGGGTGCGTAGCTGCGACACATTTACCGGTTCAGGCCAATTCTGTACCGCACTTTGGGAACTAGCAACCTGGCTAACCCGAAGTTAACACGTAACGTTCTGTCAGCGAGATTTAGTACCGCACCCCACCTTTCCAAAATGTCCAACCCCAAGATACAATCATCCTCGATGTCTGCCACAAAGAATGGATGAGAAAGACTGATTGCACCTATTTGTATTCGCACGGTGCGACAGGCCCGTATCTCCAAATAGCTCCCCGACACGGTGCGAATGGTCAAGGCTGGGGCCGGCAGCATACAACCGTGCTCGCCCTGTTCTAATACTCCCCAGCGCAGCAGCGAAACTGTAGAGCCAGTGTCCACGAGCGCCCGTAGCGAAACGTTGTCCGGGCCACAGTTCACGTAGATGCCCGCGCGATTTCCTACACGTCCTGACCGGAAGTTGGGCCCGGCAGTTGGGGAAATAGAGACGGCTGTGAGAGGCGGCTTCCCCGCAGCTAGTTGTAACGGCTGCTGGGGTACGCTGTCCTCAGGCCTGAGAACGTTGCAGCGGTAGTCCGGCGGTCCTTGGCCTCGGCGTCGTCCCGGAATCTCGGATGTTGAGTCGAGGCCTAGCCGTGACGGGTAGCACTGTCCCCGGCTAGGTTCACCTACCGAGCGGCCCCGAGCCACGAGAAAACACTCTGCTCTTTCGCCGCGGTGTTCTGCCATGATGGGCTCAGCACGCTCGGCTTTGCGCAGCGCCTCAGACCCTAGCTCCACCTGGGCGATGAACGCGTGGGGCTCGAGAGCGCCATTGTAGGACTGCAGGTGTAGCTGCAGGTCGCCTCGCCGGCTGACGGCGCTCCGAGCTGTAGCTTGCTCCGGGGTGCACTCTAACCCGTTACTCTCCATCCCACTTCTGACACCAATTGTAGCGTTTTTCACTGCTACGAAGGGACTTGGAGAGACGAGTGAGCTTCCTTGCTGCCCAATGCAAATGGCTGGGAATATTTTATTAATCATGGCACGAAACAGCACAAACCACACAGTCAACAGTCAATAAACACAGAACAGGACACACTTCTAACCCACACACACACACCCTGGCCGAAGCCACTAACCCAAACACCTTTCCTCGACAGGGTGAACACCTAACAACCCCTCCCGCAAAGCATGATGGTTACTAGTCCAAAACCCCGCCCACGCCACAATATTCTATTGTAAGGCAAAAGTAATGTCTCTTCACTTCCTAGTGTTCCTGTAACTGAGCGCTTAGTTTTCGTACCTCGGGATAGGCGGTGTCCCATGTTTAGGGGGAAATGTGGTGTTGGGTTGGATGCATGGCTTGAGGAGGTACAAGCTTGTATGAGGACTCGACATCTGTCTGTTAGAGATCAAGTATTTTTCCTGTTCGATCACCTAGAGGGAGAAGCTCGCGACAAGATAAAGTATCGTTCCACTGTAGATAGAGAGGACCCGGAAAAGGTTATTTCAATACTGCAAGAGCAGTATGGGTGTTCTCAGTCTTACGTAGCTTTGCAAGAGGCCTTCTTTTCTAGGCGCCAGTTAGAGAAAGAAACCTTACAGGAGTTTTCATTAGCATTAATGGAGCCTTATGGAGAGGGTAAAACAGTGTGCCCCGATCGCTATGTCCAATGCTGATGTCCTGTTGTGGGATCAATTTGTGGAGCATGTTCTTGACGGTGCTTTGCATTGTGAGTTGAAGCAGATGGTGCGCAAACAGCCCAGTGCTACTCTACTGGAGGTTAGAGGTGAAGCAATTCAGTGGGAACAGGAGGGTCTTCCTAGTGGTCTTCCTACTGACAGGCAGTCCCGTCTGGCATCGGAAAACTAGCACCCACCGTGCTGCAGAGCCACAGTTCGGAGGGGTATTCAACTGGCTCACAGGCCGCCCCTAGCAGTTTAGGCGGTACTTCAGCCTTGGTGTCATCCTGTCCACACCATCTTGGGTGGGGGTTAAAGGAGCGTCTCCTGTCTGTCGCTTTGGTCTGTGTGAACTGCAGGGAGAAACACGTCATTAAAATGAACTGAAACTCAGCAAATCCTCCACAGAGAGACACAACATACATATCTATAGAAAGCTTGAATTGTCTACTTTTACATTTACCAATACAACTCAAAAACAAATAATCAAATAATCTGAGGTGGTGTTGTATCCCGTGTACTCGTAGGTACACTCCATCCAGTTCATGTTGTTAGCCTGCCTGCTGGTATCACAGAAGTTCCAGCCTGTACGGTGACTGTGAATTTGTAGTCTGCTGTTCCGACGGTTTGGAATCAGATAGAGGCCTTAGATTTGTCTCTGTTGCCCACAGTAGCTCAGGAGCATGTGAGAGCCTTTCTTCATAAGTACAGCTCTGTTTTCTCTGGTCATGAGATGGACCTTGGCTGTACTACTCTCGTAGCACATGACACCCCGCTTTTGGATGACGTGCCTGTTAAGCACCGCTATAGGTGTTTTCCTCCATCTGAATATGAGATAGTGAAGGAACATATTAATCAGTTGTTAGCGGCACAGGTCATTCGCAAAAGCAGTAGCCCCTATGCCTCTCCGATAGTCCTTGCTCGAAAAAAGGACGGTACTTTGCGGATGTGTGTTGATTATCGTCAGTTGAACGCCAAGACAAGGAAAGATGCATTTTCTTTGCCCCGTATTGAGGAGTCCTTGGATGCCATGACTAGAGCGTGTTGGTTCTCCACCATGGATTTGGCTAGTGGGTACAACCAGGTCCCGGTCACTGAAAAAGATCGTTCTAAGAATGCCTTTTGTACTGCAGAGACTCGAGGTGGTGCTGGGCCGGCTGCAATATGAGGGCCTGAAGGTAAAACTTTCCAAATGTGCGTTTTTCCAATGGGCAGTGCAGTACTTGGGCCACGTGATCTCTGACCAGGGTGTATCACTGACCCAGGTAAAATCCAGGTGGTAGCTGACTGGCGACCTCCTTCTACTGTCTCAGAGCTGCGACCCTTCCTTGGGTTTGCTAGGTATTATAGACATTTTATAGACGGTTTTGCAAAGTTGGCAGCTACTTTACATAGGCTGGTGGCAGACTTGGGTGGTGCTGGATCAAAGAACATCAAGACTCAAGAATAATCCCTTGAGTCATTTGAATTCTGCTAAGCTTGGTGCTACTGAACAATGTTAGGCAGCTCAGCTTGCCTCTTTTAATTTCGAGCTTCGGTATTGTTTAGGTAGGAGCAACCACAATGCAGATGCCTTGTCAATCTCCTTGGTCAACGGTCCCTGGTCTATACTGACAATAATCTCTTGAGTCATTTGAATTCTGCTATGCATGGTGCTACTGAACAACGTTAGGCAGCTCAGCTTGCCTCTTTTCGTTTCGAGCTTCGGTATCGTTCAGGTAGAAGCAACTGCAATGCAGATGCCTTGTCACGGCAACTTCACTCAGGTTCATCAGGTTCACGACAGCGGTGCTACTGGCCTGGTATGTCGGTAGAGATAGCTGAATGGTGTAAGGCATGTGAGCGTTGCCAAATGTCCAAAGACTGTTATCCCACCATTCATAGTTTTATGGGACACCCTTTGGCATCACAGCCCCACGAAATTCTGGCTATTGATTTTACTGTGTTGGAGCCAAATCGGAATGGTCTGGAAAATGTCCTTGTTATGACTGATGTTTTCAGTAAATATACCTTAGCTATTCCAACTCGTGACCAACGTGCCACTACAGTTGCTCAGGTGCTAGTAGTGGAGTAGTTAAGTAAGTTTGGTGTCACTGCATGAATTGATTCTGATCTGGGCTGCAATTTTAAGAGTCTCCTTATTCAGCAACTTTGTTGGATTTACGGGATTCAGAAGTCTTGCACAACGCCACATCATCCAGCTGGTAACGACCAATGTGAGCGTTTTAATCAGACCCTTCACAATTTGTTGCGTGCCTTACCAGTATCTAGGTAGAGAGACTGGGCTTCTTTTTTGCCTCAAGTCTTGTTCTGTTATAATACCACGTCCAATCAGTCTACTGCTGAGTCTCCATTTTATTTAAGGTTTGGTCGATGTTTTCTGTTGGGGAGAATTCAGGAGCCAGTTGCCCTGTTCATGAATGGATTCTGGAGCACCAGACTTCTCCTGATGACACGGTATGTAAGGATCTTGTCTTGCCACATGCATCTGGAGAATGAGTCTGACTGTGAGGATGACCTTTTGATTCTGGCTCAGGAACCTTCTCCAAGTTCTTGTCCTTCGTCGGTTACCTGCCCAGACACAGGTGTTCCAGCCACCCTTCGGTCATCAGCTTTAGAGTCAAGTTGGCCCTTTGGTGTGCCCCATCCTGTCGTAACCTTACCAGTGGTGACAGATCCACCACCTGTAGTCCCAGTTTCGGTTTTGGATGACCGAGATAGTGGTAGGGTTATGGTGCGTAGGACAGCACGAACCACAGCCGGAGAGCACACCAATGTCCATCATTTACCAAGACCTGTGGCTATACTGCCATACTCCTGGTTGGAGGACTTCCGGGTTACCTGGTTCGTGTCTGAGATTATTTCAGATGCTAGCCAATCCGCCTCCCTGTGGGCTGTTATAAAGGTAGCGGAAGAGCCTTTCATGTAGCGCGCCCGCCTCCTTTTGGTTGTGTACCTGACTTCCTGTTTTGCCTCAGGTTTCCTCTGGACTCATTAACAGTGAGATATTTTCGTACCAGTCCTGTTTGTAGAGTGCGCGCGTTGTTTTATGGTGTGTCTGACTTTCGCTTTCATATAAGGTATAAATGCTTCTTGCAATCTCTCTTTTATGCTTCGGGACGGAGGCACTTATTTAAATCGACTTGTAGACTCATTTTGGCTTTTTCTACAGTGATGTCATTTTTCTGTGGACTCTTCTGTGCGTAGCGTGCACATTGTTTCGTAGCGTGTCTGACTTCCGCTTCCGTCTCAGGTATGAGCACTCTTTGCCAGTTATTATATTTTTGGGAATGGTTTTCATTGAATCGAAATTGTAGGTTTTTTCAGGATTAGGAGGGAAATCCCTTCCTATCGACTATCCGTTGTGTAGAGCGCATACTTTTTGCTGCACGCTCAACTTTCCGGGTTTTGTTTCAGTTTTCACCTAGACGATTGGGTTCCCTTGGTAACGACATTGCCTTACTGGTGTCGGTAAGTGGCTCGTTCCCTGTAATTCCTGGTTGTACCGGGATTGCTAGGGGTTGTTCATTCAGCATCTGGGAACAGGTATGTACGTTTTATTAGTACATTTTATTGTTCTCCGTGGTATGTACATGTTCAATTTGTGTTATTTTAATTAGTAACTATAGGTGGGTGCTGTGGACAAATGTATGAACGCTGCTGTTTTGCCTGAATGCTGCTTTTGTCTGAATGCTGCTTTTGCCTGATTATTGATTTATTTTTGTTTCATTTTGTTTGCTTTACTGTCATTGGATAAATATACGCCATATACTTGCTTCATGCTATGTTGCATGACTGCTGCTTTATTGGCGGGGTGCTTTGCTATTTTACAGCGGTGTATGCATTCTGAGAGTTAATTTTTAAATTGTTTGTCCTTTTCTTGTCTTTCTCTCTTTCTTTGATTTTAAATATATGTCTCAATCTTGTAGAGCTGTGAGCTAAAGGTGGTGGCTTCAAAGGTCCATCATTGTTCCTGTCCCAAAGAAACCTCATCCTGCTTCCCTCAATGACTATCGCCCTGTAGCCCTCACCTCAGTAGTGATGAAGTGCTTTGAACGCCTGGTCAGAGACTTTATCATTTCATCACTACCCAACACACTGGACCCACTACAGTTTGCATACCGCCAGAACCGTTCCACAGACCATGCAATCTCACATCTCCACACATCACTTACTCACTTGGACACCAGAAGGGGGAATTATGTTAAAATGCTATTGACTACAGCTCTGCATTTAATACCATAATTCCCTCCACACCCACCACCAAGCTGGAGCACCTGGAACTCAGCTCATCTATGTGTCAGTGGATTTCCAACTTCCTTACTGGCAAACCACAGGCAGTAAGGATGGGCGGACACGTCTCAGCCTCCATCACTCTCAGCACTGGAGCCCCCCAGGGTTGTGTTCTGAGCCCCCTGCTGTACTCTTTGTACACATATGACTGTGTGGCCACTACCAGCTCCACCACCATCATTAAGTTTGCTGACGACACCGTTGTGGTGGGCCTGATCTCTGATAACAACGAGACGGCATACCTGAAGGAGATTAGGAATCTGGAGAACTGGTGCCTGAGGAACAACCTCTTTCTAAACGTCAGTAAGACAAAGGAGTTGGTAGTGGACTTCAGCACCAAGCGGGAGAGGAACTACCAAACCCCCGTCATCAACGAGAGCCCAGTGGAGAGAGTGGACAGCTTCAAATACCTCAGTGTTCACATCACGCAGGACCTGTCATGGTCCTGTCACATCAACACCGTGGTGAAAAAGGCCAGACAGCGTCTCTACCACCTCAGACGTTTGAGAGACTTCCGACTGCCCTCTAAGGTGCTCAGGAATTTCTACTCCTGTACCATAGAGAGCATCCTGACGGGAAACATTACGACCTGGTTTGGAAACAGCACCATGCAGGACAGACGAGCTCTACAGAGGGTGGTGCGATCAGCTGAGCGCATCATCGGCACCGAGCTTCCTGACCTGCACTTGATCTACAGCAAGCGGTGCTGGACCAAGGCCAGGAAGATTGTGAAGGACCTCAGCCATCCCAACAATGGACTGTTCTCTCTGTTGAGGTCAGGAAAGCGATTCCGCTCCCTGAAGGCCAACACAGAGAGACTGAGGAGGAGCTTCTTCCCGCAGGCAATACAGTCTCTCAATCACAATCACACCACCACACAGTACTGACCCACACATATGGTTTTTACACACACACTGGACATTCTGGACATTTGTTTACACTATTGGCCACTGCACAACTACACTTCGTGGTCATCAAATCAAATCACATCAAATCACTCCAGCACAAATCACTTTAAGCATATTTGCACTGCACAAGTCACTTTTAATATGTGGATTGCACAACCATGGACATAACCATTCTTTTATTACCATTTATTCGGCTGCTCTTATTGTTTTACATTTTTTCATATATTTTCCATATATTTTCCATATATTTTCTATATTGTGTATTTTGTGTACAGATATTTTATTTTTAACTTTTATTTGTATATTTTTATTTTTATTTTATTCTTCTCTAGTTAAACTTACCCTTTATTTTAATTTTCATATTTATTTCCTATTCATATTCTTAGGTCACGAGCAGTTGTCTAAGCATTTCACTGCATATCGTACTGTGTATGACTGTGTATGTGACAAATAAAATTTGACTATTTTTTTTTTTTTGGCAGTGCGACGTGTTGGGGTTTGTTTTCCTATTTTCGTGTGCGTGTTGGTCACTCCTCGGTGTCGATTGTCACAGTAAATTGTGTGTAAATGTGATTCACGTGTGTTTGGGGTGATTGTGGCTTGGATATTCATCCCCTCCTTGTCTTTCATAGTCTCCCATCCACTGGTAAGCTCCAGCTCTAATCTGATGGTATATTTTAGTATGTAGTTAGCTTAGCATATCTTTGATGTCACCAAACTAAAGCTACTTTTAGTATTGTTATACATAACTCTGGGATTATTACATTGTGTATGATTGTTTTGTGAGAAAATTACAGTTTATGTACGAAACCCACGCCTATTGCATCTTCAGTGAACGTACCTGAGTGCCTTAGTTAATTTAATAATTAGGGTTGTTTATTTCCTTGGGTGCAATTTCCAAGGTGGTGTAATTGGCTACAGTAGTTAACAGTAGGGGAGCGGCGGAGCGCGAGCCAGCACCCCTCTAGCACTCGCCACATAAAGTTGAGCAATGTGTGCAGTCCATAAGAGATTGGATAAGAGATGTTCCACACCGGAGTGTGGAACAGAGTCTCACATTCTATTTATCAGATCCGTTTCTTTAAAAAAAATCGAAGAAGATTTTACTTTTTACTTCACTCGCCCATTTTATTAAAACCTTAAAATCCACCTCCTGATTTATATTCTTTCTTATTTCTTTCATCATTGTTTCTCTTTCTTGCTCATAACAAGCAAGAAATACATGAGTTATTGTTTCTTTTACATTGCAGTAATCACATAGTTCATTTGGGTGTTTCCCTATTATTTTAAGTGTGCTATTTAAATTTAAGTGCCCTAATACTATTCTTTCCTTGATTTACCTTGTTTATTAAACTGTAAAGGAATCTACCCTTTATTTCATTATTCCACTTTACTTGCCATTCTTCAACCACTTTACTCCATATTAAAACCTTAATCTCTGATTTGCTTAATGGCATTTGTATCTCTATTGACTCCCATTTCCGGTTCCGGGACAAGAACGCTGTGCTGCCGCTTCGTACCTGGATTGTTTGTTTGTTTGTTCCTGCTGCATGGTTTGCTGCCATTCTGCTTGGCTGGTTGGATTATTCCATCTCATATTGCTGATGCTTGAAATTAGGGTTTCTGCAGGTTTCATAATGTCAAATTCTATCATCCGGGGATCGCTGGTTTGAACCCCGGGTGATGCTGTTTTCCCCTCACAGCCAGAGGTCTAGAGAAAGCTGATTGGCCCACCTTTAAGGGGGGCGGGATGAGAGGTACTTGCGCTCCCACATTAATCACGGCTCTACAGCCAATCAGGGGCGTCTGTGAGCTCGCGCACGCGGAAGGAGCGGCTAGCGCTTTCCTCCGAGTGTGTTACTCTGCCCCTAATTGTGCGTTAGCAAGCAGTTAGAAAAGGTGCGGTCGCTGACATCACGTGATCCGGAGGAAACACGGGATAGTCTTCGCCCTCACGGCTTAGTGGTAGTAGTAGCCTTAATGTGGGAGTCCCCTAGTAACGGGGAGGAATTGGCTACGACTAATACTGGGGAGAAAATTGGACCCCCCATCCACACAAAAAAGACCTTTTTAAGACCAATATGAATTAAATTTAAGACCTATATCACAGCATCAAAAACACAAAAGAAAATGCTGAATTGCAGAATCACATACATTTATTGCAACAGTGCAGAAAACTGTTAAGATGCATTGTTAAATTACAAACAACAACAACATACAAACAGCACAAATCTGTAGTGTGTATGCACACGTGTGTGTGTGTGTGTGTGTGGGTGGGTTGCTACAGTAATCTCAGCTCTTCTCCCTTGGCCAGAATCTCTTCCTCAATGTTCTTGAGCTCAGCTGATTTGTATAAACAATATGAAAAATGAATAACAATCAACTTAATAAAACAGAAAAGGTAACCCTAATTACTCTTAAAAAAACTATAAAAATGTCAAAATAAAACATTTACTTACTTTCACATGCTTCATTAAGTCCTCGGCTGTAGCATGCCCCACGAACTGGGATCCAAGGTATCTTGACTGCACCTGCCCGCTTTCCCAAAAACGTACGTGCAAGTCCAGTTGCTCCATTTGGGAGGTGCGATTAGACTTTCGTCAAACATCCGGTCACTTTCGAAATTAGGTCTCTCTTGATAAAATCCACTTGCAAAAAATGCATTGTTAGCAACTGGCCTTAACCAGTCCTTATATTCAGTTTTTTTTCAAGCCAACCAAGCAACAACAAAAACAGAAATAGAATTAAAATGAGCTTTACATGGACATCGGAAAAATGAGACCTGTGAAATAATATTTAAGACCTAGAACAGCAGAAAATTGTTTTTTTTTATTTTAGATTTTTAAAGACTTTTTTAGACTCCGCAGAAACCCTGGAAATAAACTGGACTATAACTATCAACTTTTTGCTGTCTGTGAGTTCACCACCGGGCTGCTGTCAGCCCTCTGCCCTGTTAGCGTCTCCATCACGCTCGCCTCTTCTTATGGGTGAGTTATCGCCCTCTCAGTCGGTTGCGCTGTTTGCTTACTGCTTACTATTTGGGGGTGCTGTCTCCTATTTAGTCTGCTGTTTTTGGTTAAGTGGCATTTCAGGGTCGGGCTAGCATTGTTTTTGCCCATGTCAGGCGGTTTCTGCCTGTGTCTTGGGCAATGGTTTTTCTTTTTTTTCTTCTTTTCTGCTCTCTTTTTTGCCTTATTTTGCACCTCGCCTTTGTAATAAATATTGGATATTCACCATCACAGCTAAGGACCTTGAACTGCCATCCGCGTCTTGATTCTATGACGTATGAGCTCTACCGGAGTTTAGGGATTCTCCAGCACCCACGGTACATCCATCGCGTGTGTTCAGGAGTACCTTTTGCTCTAAGCCCAAAGCCCTTCCATGCATCTGGACTAACTATAGATTATCTGCTTCCAAACAACCCCCTGCTGATCGTACTGTACGTCGCTCTCTAATTTATCTCACTGGTACTCAGTATTGTACTGCAAATTTGAATTCTGTACATCGTCACTTTGCAATTCTGAACTGTCGGTCGATATTGGACTAAGTCCCTTATCTCAATGAAATTATCACTGACAATAAGCTTGACATTTTTCTTCTCACTGAAACCTGGCAAGCTCCGGGGGACTTTATTCAGTTAAATCTTTTTGCACCTGATGGATATAAGTATCTCACCCGACCTCGACTGCATGGCAAAGGGGGTGGTCTTGCTGTCATTTACCGGGACAATCTTCATCTGAAACAACTTGATTTTTTCAATACAAATTCATTTGAATACATGGTTTTGAAAGCTGACTGTCTCACAATCATCTTACTCTACTGTCCTCCCAAAGCCCTGTCTAGCTTTTTTCTGAATTTAGTGAAATGTTAACCCTTGCCTGCTCATTGTCATCTACTATTCTTCTGCTAGGTGACTTCAATATTCATGTTGATACAGTTTTCCCCAACACCACCCAGTTACTGTCTGTTTTCGAATGTTTTAATTTGACACAGTATGTTCGCTTTCCTACTCATACACGTGGTCATACCCTTGATCTAATATGTACTTCAAGGGGGGATATCAAATCCATTTCTGCTTCTGACACCGGTATTTCTGACCATAAACTCCTTGAATTTAGCCTCAATCTGCCTATGCACTCTAAATGCGTTATTTCATATCGTAATTTTAAAGCAATTGACACTGTATTATTTTGTACTTCTATTATAAGCATTTCACTGCATATCGTACTGTGTATGACTGTGTATGTGACAAATAAAATTAGAATTTGTCTCTTTAAATCTTTCTGATTTCATTGATATTTCTTCTCCATCCATGATACTATCTAATTACAACTCTACAATTTCTGAAATCCTACAGCAGCATGCTCCTAATATGACCAGAAATGTCCCTGCCACACACTCTTCTCCTTGGTATACCCCTGAGCTTCGTATTCTTAAGGCTACTGGCAGACGGCATGAACGTCTTTACAGAAAAACCGGTCTTACTGTTTACTATTTGGCTTTTCTAGATCATCTTAAATGTTATAAATCTGCTCTCTTTTCACCCTGCTCTAACTTTATCTCTGCCACAATCAATAAATCGAGCAACAGGCCAAAAGCATTATTTAATACGATAAATAAACTTACCAACTGCCCACCTCAGGATGCTCTAGTATCTAATGAGTTTTGCTGCTCTTTTTTGGATTATTTGCTTGAGAAGACTAATGCTGTCCACCAATGTTTCCCTACTAATACAGAGCTCAGCCATCCAACAAATCTATCCCGTCAGTCTCCGTCTTGTTTTTCTCTGATGACCCCAGATTCTGTCTCTAAGCTAATCCTTAAATCCAACTCTTCATCCTGTCACCTTGATCCTGCTCCTACTTCTCTCCTGAAACTTTGTCACTCTGCCATTTCTGCACCTATTTTTCATTTTATTAACGCATCTCTTACCTCTGCTTAATTTCCTCTGCCACTAAAAACTGCTGCAGTTACACCTGTGCTCAAGAAACCCAACCTTGACTCCTCAGTCTTATCTAACTATCGTCCCATTTCTAATTTACCTTTCATATCCAAATTACTGGAAAGTACTGTTGCTGCCCAACTCCAGTCTTATCTAATTTATAATAATCTCTTCAACCATTTTCAGTCTGGTTTTTGCCCCCTCCATAGTACCGAAACTGCACTTGTAAAGGTAGTGAATGATCTACTTCTTTCTTGTGATTCTGGTTCCTTGTCTATAGTGCTGCTACTTGATCTCAGCTCTGCCTTCGATACTGTCTCCCATGATTTGCTTATTTCTCGTCTCTCTGGTCTGCGTATCTCTGGTCTGGGTATCTCTGGTACTGCTCTTTCTTGGTTTTCTTTCTATCTCTCAGATAGACAATTTTATATTCCTGTTAAGGAATTTTCGATCGCCCACCATCCCACTGAAGCGAGGTGTTCCCCAGGGATCTGTTCTTGGCCCACTATTATTCACAATTTACATAATCCCACTCGGTCTGATCCTTCAATGTCATGGTCTTAACTATCACTTTTATGCCGACGACATTCAAGGACATTAGAGATTGGCATTAGACATTAGAGATTGGCTTAACTTAAACTTTCTGAAACTTAACATGGACAAAACTGAAATAATTTTCATCGGAACCCCAGCATTCACCAGCAACATCTCCACCAATTTCACCTGTGAGATTGCTGGCTCTCACATCAAAACATCTACTTCTGTCAAAAATTTAGGAGTAATCTCTGACTCCGCACTCTCCTTTCAGCCTCACATTAAATCTGTCACTAAATCTGCAATCTTTTTTTTATGCCGCATTGCCCAACTGCGTCCATTCATCAGTACCAAAGATGCCGAAACTCTCATCCATGCATTCGTCTCCAGATTACAATATATTCAAAATTCTGCGGCTAGAATTCTCACTCATACCAAACGCTCTGCTCATATAACCCCAATCCTGTCTGATCTCTATTGGCTCCCAGTTGTTTACCGTATCAAATTCAAAATTCTTTTCCTTGTTTTCAAATCTATACACGGCTTAGCTCCCACTTACTGTACCTTTTTAATCTGCTTGCCTCCTACATTCCGACCCAATCATTACGCTTCTCCAATTCTGGTTTCTTTGCTGTCCCTCTGTACCGCCTCTCTTCAATGGGCGGCAGATCATTCAGTGTTATCGCTCCCAAACTCTGGAACTCTCTACCTTACTCTCTCCGTTCTGTTAACAACATATCCATATTTAAATCTCTACTCAAAACGCATTTGTTTTCAGAATGTTACACTTGAATCAATCTGTCCTCTGCATGTTTTTTTGTCCCTTTTTTTCCCCTCCTCATTGTAAAGTGTCCTTGAGCTCTGGAAAGGTGCTATATAAATAAAAAATATTATTTATATTATTATTATTATTATTATTATTGTTGTTGTTTCTTTCTGTAAAGCTTATTTTGCTAATTTGTCCACTTCTTCATTTCCCCTTATCCCTACGTATTCAATTCAATTCAATTCAATTTTATTTGTATAGCGCTTTTAGCAATTTTCATTGCCGCAAAGCAGCTTTACATAGTCAAAAGAATTATTTAGGTTTGTATGAAATGTGAACGTATGCTGGAACCCACATGAAACTGAGTGCCTTTTCGAACAATTTTTAAATATACACTCACCTAAAGGATTATTAGGAACACTTGTTCAATTTCTCATTAATGCAATTATCTAATCAACCAATCACATGGCAGTTGCTTTAATGCATTTAGGGGTGTAGTCCTGGTCGAGACAATCTCCTAAACTCATCCAAAGTGAATGTCAGAATGGGAAAGAAAAGTGATTCTGAGCGTGGCATGGTTGTTGGTGCCAGACAGGCCGGTCTGAGCATTTCACAATCTGCTCAGTTACTGGGATTTTCACGCACAACCATTTCTAGAGTTTACAAAGAATGGTGTAAAAAGGGAAAAACATCCGGTATGCGGCAGTCCTGTGGGCGAAAATACCTTGTTGATGCTAGAGGTCAGAGGAGAATGGGCCAACTGATTCAAGCTGATAGAAGAGCAACTTTGACTGAAATAACCACTTTGTCACAACCGAGGTATGCAGCAAAGCATTTGTGAAGCCACAACATGCACAACCTTGAGGCGGATGGGCTACAACAGAAGAAGACCCCACCGGGTACCACTCATCTCCACTACAAATAGGAAAAAGAGGCTACAGTTTGCACGTGCTCACCAAAACTGGACAGAAAAATGTTGCCTGGTCTGATGAGTCTCGATTTCTGTTGAGACATTCAAATGGTAGAGTCAGAATGTGGTGGTGCTGTTGTAATGGTGTGGGGATGTTTTCTTGGCAGAATTTAGGCCCGTAGTGCCAGTTGGCATTGTTTAAATGCCACAGGCTACCTGAGCATTGTTTCTGACCATGTCCATCCCTTTATGACCACCATGTACCCATCCTCTGATGGCTACTTTCAGCAGAATAATGCACCATGTCACAAAGCTCGAATCATTTCAAATTGGTTTCTTGAACATGACTATGAGTTCACTGTATTAAAATGGCCCCCACAGTCACCAGATCTCAACCCAATAGAGCATCTTTGGGATGTGGTGGAACGGGAGCTTCGTGCCCTGGATGTGCATCCCACAAATCTCCATCAAATGCAAGATGCTATCCTATCAATATGGGCCAACATTTCTAAAGAATGATTTCAGCACCTTGTTGAATCAATGCCACGTAGAATTAGGGCAGTTTTGAAGGCGAAACGGGGTCAAACACCATATTAGTATGGTGTTCCTAATAATCCTTTAGGTGAGTGTATATGTAGGATATTAAAAATAATATACTGATGAATAGATTTAAAAGATCTCAAGCTCTTTAAAACTGAAGCAGAGTCTGAACAAATTAAAACCTTGTCAAAGTTTTTCCACTCTGCCCACTGGAATGCCAAAAGCATTCCTATCATTTCCACAGTATAAACTGCCAAATGATCAAGGGTATTGGATTCTGGTATACTCTGAGAATGCTAATATCAAGGCAACTTCTCTTTTTGTTCTTTTAACCTCCAACAAATGCAGATCTATTTGAGGTGTTATATAAACCCATAGTTCATAATCCTGAATTACAACTGTTCAAAAAACCATTTTGCTAGTACCACAGTGATGTATCAATATGCTCTTTTGCACACTTCAGGCAAGCAGCAACGTTCTTTTTTAGTAAGCAGCAGTTTCCTTTGTGGTGTCCTGCAAATGAAAATCTAGTTGTTTAATGGTTTACGTACTTCACTGCATATCGTACTGTGTATGACTGTGTATGTGACAAATAAAATTTTAATTTAAAGACCCATGAATACAGATGTTAGTCAGTTCCAATGATGGCATCAAATCTTTGGGTGTCATTTTAGGATTGTTTCTTTACCTAGTTGATGAGTCTTCATTGTGCTCTTAGGGTCATTTTGATGGGATTCCCACTTTTTGGTAGAGTAGCCACAGTCCCAAGTGTCTCTATTTGCCGAACTGTAGACTGGTGAATTTCTAAAGTCTTTGAAATCAATTTGTAACCCTTCAGCTTCACGTCAATCAACAATTTGTGATCATAGATTTTCTGAAATCTCTTTTTGCAGAGGCATAGCTCATAGTATTCTTCATGTGCTGAGCAAAATGAAAAAGTTTGAGTGGTTTTTAATCAGTCAAAATAATCAAAGCTCTAGTCCACACCTCCAAACTCATTTTTTTGACATGACTCCAGGTATGCTAACCCCTGACTCCAATTAGCTTTTTTAAGGTCATTGAATCAAGGCTTCACATACTTACACCAGAATTTTTTGTGTAATTATTTTAGGCACAATATTTGTCAATACTCTTGACTTGTATGAAAATTTTGCAGAAAACTATGAAATTCCAAAAAGGTTCACATACTGTAATTTTACTTTTGACTGTATGTGCTTGCATCGAAAACTAGAATGTGACAAGAAGTATTCATTAAATTTTTCATAGGAGTTACGATATAGTAGAATTCTACTATTAACCTGCCACCAAAAACTTTTAGATCTCCTCAAAACCTTGAGTCTCTTTTTTTTTGCCAAATTAATTTAAGAAAGAAATTAATAAATAAAATAAAGACACAGTTGAGAGATCATTGGTGACCACCCAGGCGATGTTAAAAAACTCTTAATATTCATGAATGTTACTGTTTTGAAAATATCTTCTATTATGGCTAAGATTCATACTACATGTCTAATGATTTGCTAGCATGAAGTGCTAACAAATTTTTTCTTATCTTTTCATTATCTGTCTGTTTAGGTAACTATATAAATGTTTGAATGAACAGGTCAGTGATGAGGTTCAGGTCACACTATTACATTTGTGGGGTTCAGGTCACCCTACTCCACTATTCCTTTTGTAATACAGTATGCATTCCTAATTTAGCAGATTATCATAATGGTACAAACTGTCTACTCACCTGTATAATAAAATAGTTACATAGATTTTGTAGTCATTAACAATCATCTAAATATGCTGAAATAAATAAACAATATATTTTTATTTATAAAAGTAAATGTTAATTTAATAATTATGTATATGAGACAAATTAGTATTTGCCTCATATACATAATTTAAATAACAAAATCATAGATTTACTTCTTGATACTCAGTTTATTACAGACAAACAAAAATTAAATAAGCTGATTAAAGGGATGAATTATACAAATTACTCCTAACGAGTTAAAAAGATCAAATCAAACAGATATTCAATGGAACTGAGTATTAATCATGTTATTTGGATTTTATTCAAAAAAACATTTTTTTTTAAATGAACTTTACCTGTGGACATTGGCTGTGCCTTAGAATGACAGAAGGGTAAGTTACCCTGACCTAGAATGATTACTTTGTATAAGCTGTCGAATCAGAAATGGTATACAGTACATTAAATCTAGTTAATAATCTACTTAATCAGCATATTTCATACAATAAAAAGACAGGGTTTTGGTGGATTCATTACAAACCACCAGCCATGAGAGCTGTAGTGCTTGCCTTGACTTTGGCCCTTGTGGGTAAGTCATTTTTTTGATAATTTAAATTTCACAATAAAAATAAAAACATGCTGCAGTTTTTATCAATGCACAGTATGAATTTATAGTATAACATTTCCTTTTCCCTGTATTCATTTAGCGAGTCACCAGACTAATCTCGGTAAGTGTTGTTTTTTTTTCTTCAAGAATGCATTAAAATATTAAGGAATATTTTAGAATTAATATTTTTGAAAATTTAACTGTAAAATTTTATCAGATCCAGAGTTTGCTGCGGGTAAGACCTTTGTTTACAAGTATGAGGGTTTTCTTTTGAGTGGACTGCCTCAAGAAGGTCTGGCCAAGGCTGGTGTCAAAGTCAGCTGCAAGGTTCTCATCAGTTCTGTAGCCCAGAATACTTTCCTCCTGAAGGTAAACCTTTTTTTCCTCACATGGATGATGTTGCTATAGCAGACAAACACAATTTGTAAATCAAAGTAAATATTGCAATTTTGCCATTCCTACCCACAGCTCCAGGATCCTCAACTCTTTGAGTACACTGGCATCTGGCCCAAGGATAATTTTACTCCTGCTCCAAAGCTCACCTCAGCACTGAATGCTCAACTTGTAACACCCATCAAATTTGAGTATGCTAATGGTGTTGTAGGTAAGATATTTGCCCCTTCTAGAGTCTCTGCCACTGTCATGAATCTGCACAGAGGTATCCTCAATATCCTTCAGCTCAACCTTAAGAACACACAGAATGTATACGAGCTGCATGAGGTAAGAACCTAATGATGAGTGATATTTACTATTAGTGGTATTAAGATTATACTTTGAACTTATATCTTAGCTGAACTTATTTCATTCTCAAAGGCTGGACCTCAAGGAGTCTGCAAGACCCACTACATGATCAGTGAGGATGAAAAGACCCATCAGATTGCTGTGAGAAAGTCCAAAGACCTGAACAACTGCCATGAAAGAGTCATTAAGGATATTGGGTTGTCTTACACTGAAACCTGTGTTGAGTGCCAGCAGGTAATTTCTATAGCTAAGCTGTCAATGAGTTCTGTATTTGCAAGTGCATGCTCTAAAGCAAGAATTACACTTAATCAATTCATTATTTTCTCAACACAGAGGCTCAAGAGTCTGACTGGTACGGCAACATTCAGCTACATCATGAAGCCCACTGAAAAAGGTGCCCTGGTTTCTGAAGCCGTAGTTGAAGAGGTCCATCAGTTCTCACTCTTTGATACAGAAACTGGAGCAGCTCAAATGAAAGCCAAGTATGATCTACTCCCTTACTGTATATATTCCTGCCATGTCACAATGTTTTTGAATATATTTTAAAACATATGTTTTAATAAGGACATTTAAATAAAATTTTAGGCAAATGTTGAATTTACTGGAAGTGCAGAATGCCCCAACTGCTGCCGCTGCAGGTGAATACTTGGCCCGTGGATCCCTGCAGTATGAATTTGCTACAGAGATTCTTCAAACTCCAATTCAACTTCTGAAGATCAATAATGCCCAGGCTCAAGTATAATTATCATGACATTATATTTTAACTAATTATTTCATTTTTCTGTATTTATTTGGAAAAAATCTAGACATTACTTAAAAGAATTTACAATGTTGACTTATCAAAATATCAATCACTTTTTTATTTCATCACAGATTACAGAGGTCTTGCAGCATCTGGTTGAAAATAACGCGGCTACTGTTCATAAGGACGCTCCACTGAAATTTGTCCAGCTTGTGCAGCTCATGCGTGTAGCTACCAGGGAAAATATTGAAGCCATCTGGGGTCAATGCAAGAACAAACCTACTCATAGGTGAACTATAACTGAAAAATATAACAAATAATATAGTTGAATATAATCAGGAAACTAAAGTTTAGTTAATGTGTTTATTTTATTTTTATACTTACTGTGGCAGACGATGGATTTTGGATGCACTTCCTGTTGTGGGAACAACAGCAGCTCTGAGACTCATCAAGGAGAAGTTTCAAGCTAATGAGCTTACTGTCCCTGAACTCACTCAGGCCCTTTTGGTTGCTTTGCACATGGTCACTGCTAATCAAGATTCCATCCAACTCACTGCTGTTAGTAAAAATCTTTCATTTTCTGTATTTAAATCTCAGTAGAACCTTGTATAAATATAATAAATATTTCAACCTTTTTCTTTGTCAAACAGAATCTTGCTTTGGACCCCAAAGTCAAGACTATTCCAGTGCTGCGTGATATGATCATGCTTGGCTATGGATCCATGGTTGCCAGATACTGTGATGAACAGCCTGCATGTTCTCCTGATCTTATGAGAGTAAGGCTTTTTTTCTTGCTTATGATAAAACCTCTTCTGGGTTCCATTTGAACAAGTATAAATAAGTTTACAAATGCTGGATATTTGCTCATATCATCAGTGTAAATAATGAGTGAATACTAATATTTTGCCTTAAACTGTCATTATTAGCCTATCCATGAAAGTGCAGCTCAAGCTATTTCCAAGGCTGATGCTCCTGAAATCACACTGGCTCTTAAAGTTCTAGGCAATGCTGGCCACCCTGCCAGCCTTAAAACCATCATGAAACTCCTGCCTGGATTTGGAAGTGCTGCTGCAAACATTCCTATGAATGTACAGATTGATGCCATCCTGGCTCTTAGGAATATTGCCAAGAAGGAACCAAAATTGGTTAGTATGGATGATAACTGAAAAAGTTTAGTATGGATGATGACTTATAGCTTTCTACAGGATCCTATTACAGGAGCTTAATCATTCTATTTCTTTTTTCAGGTTCAGCCAGTAGCATTGCAACTTTTCATGGATAAGACACTTCATCCTGAACTGCGCATGGTGTCCTGTATTGTGCTGTTTGAGACCAAGCCATCAGTAGCCCTTATGGCCACTCTTGCAGGAGCTTTGGAGAGGGAGACCAACATGCATGTTGTCAGTTTTGCTTATTCTCACATAAAGTCTCTAACCAGAAGCATGGCCCCTGATTATATGCATGTGTAAGAAAATATTTTCATTGTTGATGTGTGAGAACACATTTTATACATAGCACTGTTACTTCACTGCTATAGACCTAGAAGACAAGTGATCATGTTTCTGTTATTGCAGAGCTGCTGCAGCAAATGTTGCCATTAGAATGCTGAGCCCCAAACTGGACAGACTGAGCTATTATTTTAGCAGAGCCACTCATTTTGACATCTACATCTGTATGTTTCAATATGTTGTATTATTACATTTGTGTATTTATGGAAAAATGTTAGTTTTGTCATTATAATTGTTTGTATATTTTTTAAACAGCTCCTCTTATGGTTGGTGCTGCTGGTAGTGCTTATTGGATCAATGATGCTTCCACCATCTTACCCAGAGCTATAGTGACTAAAGCACGAGCCTACCTGGCTGGAGCTGCTGCTGATGTTATTGAGGTTGGCTTGAGAACTGAAGGACTCCAGGAAGCTCTGCTGAAAACCCCTGCTGCAGATCAAAATGCTGATCGGGCCACTAAAATTCAGCGCACCATTAAGGCTGTAAGCTATGTTTATCAGGGCATTTATTTCAAACTTGCAATACATAATGTGTAATATATGCCCTTCTTCTGTTTGTACCGCAAGCTGATGGACTGGAAGTCTTTGTCAACCAAACAACCACTGGCTTCCATCTTTGTCAGAGTTTTCGGACAGGAAATTGCTTTTGCCAACTTTGACAAAAACATAATGGACAAAATCATTGACCAAGCAGCACAAGTATTTGCATAATTTTAATTATTAATTTACTTTAAACAACTATCCTAGTTTTTAAATATAACAATGTTTGTAATAAACATGACATCCTTAGATTGCTACTGGACGTCAAGCTCGTGAACTGATAAAGGAGACTGTTAAAGCATTGCAGAAAGGCATTGCCTACCAGTATGCCAAGCCCCTTATGGCAGCTGAGATGCGCCGCATTCTGCCCAGTTCTCTCGGTGTGCCAGTGGAGTTTTCTCATTACACCGCTGCCGTTGCAACAGCATCTCTAAATGGTATGATTTTCTTCATAATAGTGAAATACTTGGGCAAAGCCTGCAAATCAAGTCATGTACCTGAGGAAGATTATTTCTGGCATTATTTTAGTTCAGGCAACGATGACACCTCCTTTATCTGAGCATCCGGAGACTATCACTCTTGATCAGTTGATGAAGACTGATATACAGTTGCAAGCTGAAGTCAGGCCAAGGTATATCTTCACAAAGCTACTTAACAGCCTGAATTAAATGGTATAATATGCTAGGGAAAATACACAGACCTTTTATCCTCTTCTGCTTTCAGCATTGCTCTCCAGACATTTGCTGTGATGGGAGTGAACACTGCCTTGATTCAGGCTGCTGTTATGGCCAGAGGAAAGATACACACTGTTGTTCCAGGAAAACTGGCTATAAGAGCTGATCTTCCAAAAGGCAATGTAAAGCTGGAGATTCTACCTGCTGCTGCTGTTCCAGATCATATTGTTGATGTCAGGTGAGATAAAGACGAGATAATATTTTTACCTTTAAAAAATTTTGAATACCTGAGAAAGCTGATAAGTTGACTAAGAAGCAAAAAAGAGTAAGCTCACTCAATTTCGTTTCCTCAGCTTTGAAACGGTTGCCGTGTCCAGAAACATTGAGAACCTTCCCAATGAGAGAGTAGTATCTCTGGCACCTCCAGTGCCCGCTGATGCTGCACAGAGGTACAAATATGCTTCAGTTCACAAGTCCCTGTGTAGTGTTTTTCCCTATGCTAACATCAAAGGATGTATCGAGGTTTCTTCCCAGAATGCTGGATTTATGGGGTCAAATCCTCTGTACAGTATTGTTGGGCAACATTCAGCTCGAATTTTAGTGGCAAGAGGTAATTATAGAATTTAAAGAATTGACAAGAAGTTCAAATAAGATTTAACAAGCCAAGTTCAAATAAGATTTAACATGTTATGTGTTTTAAAATGAAAGAGTAACATAAAATAAATAATGTGTGTGCCTCAGATGCTGGTCCTGCACTACAAAGACTTGAGTTTGAGGTACAAGTTGGACCTAAGGCAGCTGAAAAGGTTCGGAAAGTAGTCAGTGCTGGTAATGATGCTCATTCTAAAGAAAGCAACATCCTTTTGAAACTGAGGAAAATTCTGGAGGGTGGACTGAGGCATAAAAACTCCAGCTCTAGCAGCTCCTCATCCTCTGTAAGCAACAGCAAGAGTGGCAGCAGCAGCAAGAGTGGCAGCAGCAGCAAGAGTGGCAGCAGCAGCAGAAGTGGCAGCAAAAGCAGGAGTAGCAGCAAAAGCAAGAGTGGCAGCAACAGTAGGAGTAGCAGCAGCAGTGGCAGCAGCTCTTCCAGGGCTCGAGTGACAGTAAGACCACATTGTATCCCTGCTGTTACATAGGGCACCTGATACTTGATCCACCTTATAATACATTGTATTCAGTGAACTGAAAAGTCATATCCATCTGTAATTGCTGCTGCAATGGCCAAATGTCTTATTTAATATTCTTATTCTTCCTAGAATATTAACTTATATGATCGGTTCAGGAAGTTCCATAAGAATCAGGTAATTCGCAAAGAATGTCTTTAATTATTTATTATATTTTTTGAAAAGAAATATTCATGTTTCTTCATTTCTTTTAGTACCTGAAGTCACAGGGTAGGTCAAATGCCAACAGTTCATCTAGCATGGAGGCCATGCGGAGACAGGTAAAATGACATATGAGACAGACATCTCAATAGACACCCAAAAATTAGTGTTGCTGTGAAAAAATGACCATGTTTATAATTTCAGGCTAACCTACTTGGAGACAAAGTTCCACCTGCTTTTGCTATCATTGCTCGTGCTGTTAGAGCTGACCACAAACTGGGATTCCAGATTGCTGGTTACTTGGACAAGTCTACTCCAAGAGTACAGTTTGTGTTTGCCTCTATTTCTGCAAGTGACAAATGGAAGATATGTGCTGATGCTATACTTCCAAGCAAGCATAAAATCGCTGTAAGTTGCTATTGAAACTTTTAAAGAGAAACTTTCAAGCTCTTTCTTTATATATAATTAAATGGGGAACTGTTTGTACTGAGCATGGACTCTTTTAGGCCAGGTTTGCTATTGGTGAGCAGTGCCAGGAATATTCTGTAACTGTTAAGGCTGAAACTGGCCTGCATGAGTCACATCCTTCGGCTCGTTTTGAATTTGAGTGGAACAGAGTACCAGGAATCCTAACTATCGCTCTGCCCTCTTATAAGAGGTACTGTGTCAAAAATAATATAAAAGTGGCACATCTAGTGCATTCTGGCAAAAGTAATTTTACAGTCAAACTCTCTCTCTCTCTCTCTCTGTTTTTTCCCCATTTTATTTAAAAGGGTAAGGGAGTACATCTCAATAGTAGCTCCCCTGGCTGGAGTGGATGCTGATAGAGCCAAAAATAATGAGAGAGGGATCAGCCTTATTGTTGCACTACCCACTCAAAAGTCTCTCAACATTCTCCTGAGGATTCCAGAGGTGAGAAGGATTGTTGTGTCTTTGAATTGATTAATACTTATACATACATTTTTAACATTTGAATCTGGTATGTCCTTTCAGATGACACTGTCAAAGCGAAATCTGTGTCTTTCTGATGCCCTGCCCATTGAACAGGATGGAACCATTCCAGCTCTCAAGAATGTGGACATTCGGGCCATTGTTCAGACCTGGCTAAATAATATCCCAAAAAATTAATGTACTTAAAATATACATATGCAAACATGTAAATTAATTAAATGAAATAAACAGCATACAAAAAGCAACATTTATGCTCAGTTTTGTACATTTAGTAACTAATAATTTTTTTAATTGTTAAAGCTGTTTTCTTTAAATAAAATAAAGATAGGTGGATAGGTAGGTTAGTAGGTTGCTGGGTTGAGATCTATGAAAAATAACTAACTTAGTGATTTCAGTTGTCCCTAGTGCTCCTTGTATATTAACCAATAAAAAAAATGTATGCTCATCTATTTAAAAGCAAAAATCAGCAAAAAAGAAAGCCCCACAGCAGTAAATGCATGCAAGAGAAAACAAAAAATATATAGTTCCAAAAGAGATTTACAGATTGATGCGTAAAACAGAAAAAACAAAAAATTCATTAAAATTCTTTAATCTCATTTGTCCTGAGGTCATTTTTACCACAGGCAATAATTAAAGGAGTCTGAAACATTATCACTGTATTGTACATGGAAAAGTGAGGAATGATGAGAACCAGCGTGATGATGAGAGCACTCAATGAACTAAAAGTTAAAAACAGCAATATCAGAAGTATTTACCTTTATATTTGAGTTCTATGGCAGGGAATCTATTTAAAAATTGACAACATTTAATTAATTAAAGGGGTCATATAGGCCTACATGCACTTTTTTAAGCTGTTTGGACTGAACTGTGTGTTAGGAGAGTACGTACACAACCACTCTACGATGATAAAGAGCCGCCCAGTGGTTTTCTTTTCATTTATTACAATAACATGCCCCTTCTGAAATCAGGCCAATCGCAAATGCCTGTCGATGTGACGCCACACCACAAGAGGCCGCTCCTACACTAGTTGATTGACACTGGTGTTTTAGCAAAGACCCGCCCCGAGTGAGAAGAAGCTGTCGGCCATTGTTTTTCGCCGCTGGAGCAAAATGGCACCTAAGCGAGTGTTGTGTACAGTTGTTGGGTGTATTAGCGAACACAGCAGTCGTCATTCACTACCGACATCTGAGCCACTGAGGACGCAGTGGCTGAATTTAGTTTTTAAAGCTAACGTCCCCGCCGATTTACCTAAATGCGTTCATGTTTGCGATAATCATTTTTCACCAGACTGCTTTATAAACACGGGTCAATATAAAGCAGGTTTTACTAGGAAGCTGCTCCTAAAAAATGGATCTGTACTAACGCTTCGTGTTCCTGCTTCATCTTCACCAGGCTCAGTGAGTGTAATTCCTTTTACTATGACTCTTTGCAGATCGCCTTTTCTAATAATCACGATGAATGCGGAGTGTTAATTTAACTTACGTTAACTTAAGTTAACTTACACTCTCATAGAACATGGTTATGGCTTCTTCTCTATGTACATCCGTCTCTATATAATCCCAAATCGCCCGTTTATAATAAACAATGCATTAAGGTGATTGTCTAGTTGCAAACGGTGTACGTAGTCGGAAAACTATATTATGCTTACCTTTGTTACGTTAGATCGTTTATAACGATGTCTGTCGATTAAGAAGTCATGTAAACACATCAGTAAACACATCGCGTTTGTATCTCTCTCGGTAAGCTTCTCCGCTTTTGTTGTTGTTGCTCGCGGCAGCATAACAGCCCGTTAATTCATGCACATGCAGTGATGAGAAAGACAAATCGAGTCGATGCATGTCCATTCTTTTAATTTCTGCGTTGTCAGGCGATATTACAAACTTCCGCGTAGGTTCCGTACTTAAATCAAACCAAAAACTACTTAAGAAAACAGGCTCAGGCTCTATATTCCAGCGTTGTGAGCAATGCTTTGTGGGTAATGCAGTCCAAAGCACTACACTTATGTGGCTATACCCCACGTGTGTTGTGAAGACACGCCCCACAGAACTGGGGGGCGGGCTCAGCAGAGATCATAAGCATTTAAGGGAACATGTACTGAAATAGGTTGCTGAGAACAGAGCTAGTTTTTACCAGTTAAAAGTGTTTTTTTTACACAACCATTGAGAATTTTAAATATACTACAATGTGTGCTGGTTTTGTTATTTCTTTAAAACGATCTTTGTGTAGAAAGTTAATTTGCTTTAGATCTGTACAACCAAACAATGCACAGAAAATGCGGAGATAACATCTCGTTTCATTTAACATACAGTTAAACCTTGGATTGCGACCATAATTCGTTCCAGAAGCATGGACTCCAAAGCACTCGTATAACACAGTGAATTTCCCATTTAAGAATCAGTGGAAACTCAGATTATTTAATCCAAAAATATTCAAATAAAAATTATTAATACAAAAGTAAAAGTAAAGTAAATGGGTGAGTTTTGGCAAAGAACACAAAATAATTGACTTCCTGTTGAGTTGAGCCCATGACATGCAATGTAAAAGTTGTTCGGTTCAATAGGCTCTAAGTGTGTATGAGCTATGCAGCAAAATCTTGTGTAAAGGTCACGCCCGGGGCCCAGACTTTCAGGCATTCCAATGGCAGCAGATTACAACCTGTCTCATTAGAAAAAAAACCTTAGGAAAACAAGAGGGTCCTGCACACCCTATAGTGCTTGGACCCTAATTAACCTGCGCTTTACCTTTTAAAAAAATCGTGGCTGGTGTGAGACAAGAGAATGAGGAGGGGGGGCTCACACACAACGACACACTAACGAAATCACTGCTCTTTGACAGAATCCCTTATCGGCCCACTAGATCTATTTCTTTTTGCATAGCAAGGAAACTCTCTAATGACCCTTCTTTTTCCCTTGTTTCAGGTGATCTGCACACACAGATGTTGAATATACAAGTGACGCATAGGCTGAGCATCGGAGACGATTACCCACAATCCTGCAGCATGCAAGAGAGAGAGAAAAGTCGTGATCAAGGGACGCTTGGCAGATATACACACTACAGTACTCGTATATCAAGACCTTGCTCATTTAAATGTATTAAAACATGACGTTATAAAATATATATTGTCACAGTAGCTACTGTATGGTTACAATCTCGCCAGACTCGTACTAAAAAGACACCTATAAAAGGCTTTTATTATTTAAGTCAAATCACCACTGTACATCATTACCTTACAGAGACAGATGTATTGTGTCCAGGGTGCACCAGAAGCTCTTACTCTTACTTTCAGCCCCTCCTGTTTCCCCTTTCTCATCTTACACAGTAAACATTTCTCCTCTCTTTCTGTGTAAAGAGAGAGAGAGAAGAGTGTGTGAACCAGTACGGTGTCAAATTATGCACGCGCACCCACATAATGCACACACATAATGACAGAGAGGAAGAAAATGGATTTTTAACCTCTACTGAGACTTTCTTTTGCTTTACACGCACACACATGTTATAAAAAAACGTACATGCGCGCTGTACACACACGCTTTTAGACACAAGATAAAATATGTTTACACACACACACACACATGGTCACTAGGGATGGGAATTGATAAGATTTTTACGATTCCAATTCCATTTTCGATTCTGCTTAACGATTCGATTCTTTATCGATTCCCTTATCGATTCTCATTTGGAAGAAAAGGGACAATAAATTGTTGATTAGCATCACCAATGAAAAAAATTAATAAATAATAAAATAAATATTTTTCAGCAAAATTAACAAAATACAACAAATTATTTTGTGGCAATTCTACAAGAATGTCCAACATTTTCTTATAGAAATTACAATTCTCCTTTTTAAAAGGATATATATGAACTCAAAAATAGAACTGTCAGCCAGTGACAAATACAATACAGTGTCAAATGCAACTGAACTGTGAGAACTGTTAGTCCGGAGCAGATCGAAAACGCAACATTCTTTTATAGTTATTGCATGCTGTGTGTGCAAATGTTTTAGCATGGGAATCAAAATTTGCAAACGATTCCGAGGAATTGAAACACTGGGAACCGGTTCTCAACAAGAACCGGTTTTCGATTCCCATCCCTAATGGTCAGAGTGTTATACAGATGTCGCCATTAAGACTGTGCGTGTTTTCCCGCGAGATGCCGCAATTTGGCGCGCGGCGTGCCGCAAGCAACATTCAGGAATTTAAATAAAAGTTTTGCGCTTCACTCAATATCCCCGCCAGATGGCGCATGGAAGGACTTTATCTAAAAGCCGGACCAAGTACAACCATGAATTATAATAAGTTATCCTAAAAAAATATTGTTTCCAATGCTGAAGCAAACATGAATTTTATTTGTTTTGTTTACAACTGATATTTCATAATAAACGTGTATGTGCTTCATATTATTTTCATAATGATGAAATAAGATGCTAAACTTCGTGCTTAAAAAGTTTCTTATATAGTTTTTGTAATGTCTTACAGGGACAAAACAGTGAAAGACATGGCAATGCCTCGGTTTAAATTATATTGAAATTAATTTAATTTCCTGATAGTAGGCTATCTGTTGGTGTTAACTGGTAATGTCCTGATTTGTGCATATGCCAACATATTTTTTTTAAAACTTAAAAATGTGTCGCCATCATCAGAAGACATGAATGAACAATATTTATATATATTCAATTTATATATATACAACTCCTATTTCACTGACCCCCTAAAAAGCCCTACGTCAGGCATCTTATAATTAGTGAAACATCTCTTGGTGGGAATCTCTGTCCGCTGTCCCGTTGTATTCAGAAACAATATTGTATTAGGCCAACTTTATTAAAGATTATTCACTTTTGTATTCTTTGTATTCGTCTTTTTGCACACATGTGCGGGAATCTTTACATTTGAACAGAAAATAATAGTAGGCTAGTAGGCACATTATTTTTCATAACTTAAACAGCTGAATGAAGTTAAATATACACAATCAATTAATAATTGTGTTTGCTTTACATTTGAGCACTCATTGAGATTTTTCATTTTATATACTACCATATAATATATTTGTGTCTAATACTGTTTTATTTACATTTTACAACATTACATGCAGTTTGTAATTTACTTGCAATTGTACTTTTAAAATGTAAGTACAGTATAAGTGTACGTGCATGTTATTCACAAGTTCTGACGCGTGTCTTTTTGTTACACAGTGTCACTGATGACTCCAGACGTTCGTTGATTTCTTTGTCTCTTGTTTATTTTCAACATCAAAGTACAACGGTTGTTACAGTTTCTTGCATAAGTCCACTGTAGTCATGACAAGTCGCTTGCTGTGTTCTGTAGCTTCGATAGATTACAGATACAACAACTAATTTTACTGTATTCCTTTTAGCTTACTGACTCATGGTCAAAAGCTTGTGTTCTCCACATCTTCTGTATCCTTCCGTGTCTTAACAACAACTGAACAACTAACGTGCATGATAGACATGCAGCTACACAACCGTGGGATGATGTCACAGAAAAACTCATGAAATGATGTCACAATACAAATTATGAGTATGATGCTTAATGCTTAATGCTCAACTAATAGACTAAAATAAAATAAACACAACAACAAATCACAAGAATGAAATATGGCCCTTACAATAAGCATATTTAACTACTTCAGCAGTGAATGAGAAATTTTGGTCAGTCTGGCTTTTAGATCTTATTTGATATAATTGTATTATTTAATAGATTATCTTATTATAAGTATGATTCAGTAGCGATTTCTTTAAATCTGCAAGGGAAGCTCATCTTCCCCTATAATGTCACAAAATTAATGGTCAAATTATGAACTATTGTATTAACATTTTATTGACTAAAAATGCGTTAGAAAACGTTCATCTCAAAGACGAGTTCGTTCAGAATCAGTTAGATATAGCAGGTCGGCTGACTTGATTTTCTTCTTATACATTCCTGTAGCGTCACAGTGCATTTCCCCGTTGAAGCCCAGCGTCCATTGACTTCAATGAGGCTGCTTTGAACGTTTTTTTTTTTTTCAGTGCTTTGAAACTAGACGGTCATTAAATAAATGCTGCGATTATGTTCCGCTGCGGGCCAGGACGCTGGGCTGCTGCATGATGATTGGAGGAGCTGTTTAAAGGGCGGAACCCCTTTTTTGATTGACAGCATGTCTTAAGTATACATCAGCGCTACAGAGATTCAAGTTTAGTCCCATTGTCAGGTTATAGTACAAACTTTCGGGTGGCTCCCGCACTTAAATCCAACTAAAAAATACTGAAAAGAAAACAAAACTCAGGCTTTATATCCCAACTTACATCTCGCATTCGCGTTCAACTTCACAGACACCAGACTGCATTACCCACAATGCATCTCCCACACTGGGCTACACTTCCGTAAACAGCTGTTGTAAATTAACCTCTCTCTCCCGCAACAACACGCTTTTTGTCGGCGGCGCCCGTGCAATCGACGCACTCATTTATATGAGTAGAAAAAAGATGCAATATTATGGTTTCCGTCATTTTTTATATATTTGCGTACTGACTGGGCCGGCCCACACTGGCCAGCGGCCCACCGGGAAAACTCCCTGTACTCTAGATGGCCAGTCCGCCGGTGCCCATGTGGATTTGCAGGTGAAGTGCTACGATGAACTGCTGCACTCTGTAATGTTTGCTGGTGATATAAACCATTTTTGTTTGTACAAATCATTCTTTAAATAATTTTAAACATTTTATTTATATTAAATAATAAACATATTATAGCCTTTTTGACTTTGCTCATTGTTTCAGCATTGTAAAGGTAGTTCGTTCATATAATTAAAGTAGCTTGTGGAAGGGGAAACTAGCCAGAATTTACGTACAAATAACATAATGAATTTTATGATGAAGTCCTAATATGAGCTTCCCCTGGTTTAAAAGCTAGCAGCCGCCACTGATATGATTCTTATCCTCTATATTCAAATTTTATTTGTCACATACACAGTCATACAGAGTACGATATGCAGTGAAATGCTTAGACAACTGCTCGTGACCTTAAAATAAAAGACTATGAATAAGAAACAAATATGAAAAATAAAATAACTGGTAAATTTAACTAGAAAGAATAAAATAAAATATAAAATTAAAGTTAAAATAAAATAACTGTACAACAAAATACACAATATAGAAAATATATAAAGAAATATAGAACAAAAAGAAAACAGCTGTAGAAAGTAGGTATGGATTTATGTCATTTTTGTGGAATAAAGTTAAAATAAATGGTAAAAAGAAAATGGTAATGTCCAGGGTTGTGCAATCCACATATTTAAAGTGTCTTGTGCAGTGCAAATATGCTTAAAGTGATTTATTTAAAGTGGCTTGTGATAAAGTGATTTAACTAATGACCATGAAGTGTAGTTGTGCAGTGGCCACAAGTCTAAAAAAATGTCCAGAATGTCCAGAGTGAGTGTAAAAAACCATATGTGTGAGTCAGTACTGTGTGGTGTACTGATTAAGAGACCGTATCACCTGCAGGAAGAAGCTCCTCTTTAGTCTCTCTGTGTTGGTTCAGCATCGCCTGCTGTAGATCGAGTGCAGGTCAGGGAGCTCGGTGCGGATGATGCGCTCTGATCGCACCACCCTCTGTAGAGCTCGTCTGTCCTGCATGGTGCTGTTCTCAAACCAGGTTAAGATGTTTCCCGTCAGGATGCTCTCTATGGTGCAGGAGTAAAAGTTCCTGAGCACCTTGAAGGGCAGTCTGAAGTCTCTTGAGGGTCTGAGGATGATTGAGATGCTGTTGGGCTTTTTTCACCACAGTGTTGATGTGTTAGGACCATGACAGGTCCTGCGTGATGTAAACACCAAGGTATTTGAAGCTGTCTCCACTCTCTCCACTGGGCTTTCGTTGATGACGGGGGTCTGGTAGTTCCTTTCCCGCTTAGTGCTGAAGTCCACTATCAACTCCTTTGTATTACTGACGTTTAGAAGGAGGTTGTTCCTCTGGCACCAGTTCTCCAGATTCCTAATCTCCTTCAGGTAGGCCGTCTCGTTGTTATCAGAGATCAGGCCCACCACGATGGTGTCGTCAGCAAACTTAATGATGGTGGTGGAGCTGGTAGTGGAGGAGATAAGAGATGGCATCATCAGAACGATTGGAGATGAGAGATGGCATCATCAGAATGATTTGGACAGTAAGCGAACTGTAGAGGGTCCAGTGTGTCTCCTAATGAAGAAATGATGAAGCACTTCATCACAACTAAGGTGAGGGCTACAGGGCGATAGTCGTTAAGAGTAGCAGTATGAGGTTTCTTTGGAATGAGAACAATGATGGACTCTTTGAAGCATGTGGGGATCACTGACTGAGATAAAGAGAGGTTAAATATCGTAGTGAACACAGGTGCTAGCTAATCTGCGCAGGCTCTGAGGATACGACCTGAGATGCCGTCTGGTCCTGCTGCTTTCCTAGAGTTCACTTTCTTGAAGGCTCTCCTCACGTCATGCTCGAAGATGATGAACGTGTTTCCAGTGCTGGCAGTGTTTTCCTGTCTGCAGCCGTTAGCGCCACTAGCATTAGCATTGCTAGTGTCTTTGGCTGCAGCCTCGAAGCGAGCATAGAAAGTGTTCAGCTCGTCTGCCAGAGACACGTCCGCGTTCGTCATACCAGATGTTGGTGCTTTATAACCTGTTATTGTCCTTAGTCCCTGCCACAGGCTCCTAAAGTCACTCTGTTGGAGTTGTGACTTTAGTTTCCTCCCATAGCACTGCTTCGCCTCTTTCACCGCTTTCCAGACGTTATATGACGCAGCCTTGTACAGTTCCATGTCCCCTGATGCAAGTCCCATGTTGTAGGCAGCGGTGCGAAATCTTAGAGCATCGAGGATAGTTTTATCCACCCACGGCTTCTGGTTGGGAAACATTCTAATAGGCTTTTTCTCCACGATATCATCTGCTAGTTTCCCAAAGAATCCCACAACCGCTTTCGTAAACACGCTGACGTCATCACCGGAGCTGTTTCTGAACATGTCCCAGTCTGCGTCATCGAGTGCGTCCTGTAACGCGGTCACGAATATAAACGGCGCTGATTATGACCGATGTAAACTCTCGAGGAAGATAAAAAGGACGACACATGATGGTCAGTAGTTCCAGGTTGGGTGTGCAGGAGCGTGTAAAAGGAACAACACTTGCGCTGTTGCACCAGCTGCTGGTTACCATTAAACACACGCCGCCTCCCCTTGACTTCCCTGAGTCCCGTGTCCCATCCATGCGGTCAACCGAGAAGAACTCGGCCGGCTGGATGGCGTGGTCCGGAACCGAGACATGGGTTCAGTCATGTCTCGGTGAAGCAGAGGAGATTGCAGTCCCGAATGTCTCTCTGGAACTTTACCCTGGCCTTGAGGTCATCAAGTTTGTTCTCCAGTGACTGGACGTTGGCGAGCAGGATGCTAGGCAGAGGTGTGCATTGTGCACGGGCTCTCAGCCTGTTTCTGACGCTGACTCGTTTCCCTCGGGCCGCCGCTTCGCATTGTGTCCTTTGTTCTTTATACTCGTCCTTTATTCTTGTCGAGTATAGTCCTTCAGAGCAACCCAACAGTGTGATTAAAGTACCCAAAATAACACCGAATTTTGACCCAGCATAAACAACCCAACGATGTCTTTACAGAAACCCAGCATTTTTACTAATGAATGGAGGAAGTGCAGTCAAAGCCCAGGGATTCTGCGTGCTGCCGCATTGTACTCAGCAAGTAGCACATATTTTTGTGTTTGTTTCATTTCATATCTGTAGTTTTATCGATAAATCTGCTCATATCTGCGCACCCGTTTATCAGCCTTTTGATCAAAAAGCCACACGGGCAACTCACTTTCACTTTGCAAAAGGCAGTGTTTATTGTTTAGTGTACATTTAAAGCGCATAAACACAATAAAACAATATTGTTTTAGGCTAACATATCATACATTTTTGTATTATTAGTTGTACTTCGTCTTTTTGCACACACGCGCGGATGCATTACAATAATAATAACAATAATAACAATAATAATAAATAAGCACTATTACTACTACTACTACTACTACTACTAATAATAATAATAATAATAATACTGAACAGAGAAAGCGCACTTAAAGAAGTATCATCATTAAAGGAGAGAAGAAAATGAAGAATAAATACATATCCGTATTAACAGTTTGAGCTCGACACGTTTATGAGTTCACGTCGCTTGCTGTCAATGGGCGCCTAAGAGACATAACACATTTTCGGCTTCAGTAGACACACAATACTTCAGACTGAAACATGACTGCCCCCTACAGGTAATGAAGGACATTTTCGCGGGATCACTTTTCTCGAAACGTGCATTTTTAATGGCGACATCTGTAGTATAGTGTTACAGTACACGCGTACACGGATGTTGATTATACCAGTGAGAGACGTGCACTAAGACCCAGCAGGGGGGATGATTACCCACAATTCTGCAGTGCAAGAGAGAGAAAAAACATTGGCTCAGTTGTGATCACGTGAAGCTCGCGTCAAAACAAGAAGCGCTTGCATGATACATGACACTTGGTACAGTACCAAGACTTGCTCATTTTCAAGTCAATAAAAAAAAATAAATCTTTGCCCGTCTTGCGGAACACTCGCAAACCGCGTTACTCGCAATCCGAGATTTTACAACTTCAGGAAAAAGGTTAATATTTAAAACCTTTTTCCTGAAGTTGATGTGTTTGAAGCAAAAAAAATGGGTAAGCTTAAGGATTTTAGAAACTTATATTAGAGTAAAATTAATATGGCATTTTCTAATCTGCAGAGGATAACACTATGACCAATGGTGTCAAAAGCTGCACTAAGGTCAAGTCATTTACTACTTTAACAAACATTGTCTCTTTTCTGTGATTAGTCCTAGTCCTTACAATTATTCCTATGTAGAAGGACAACATAGCTGTTGTGATACTATCTTTTTCAGGATCTTTGAACTAAATGGGAGGTGACAGGGGTCAAGGTCACGTTTCTGACAGATTGTATAGGATCTAATGCACAGTGATTATTTTGCATAAGATATTAGTGAAATTAGTTCATTCTCTTTAAGGGGAGGGGGGGGGAAGTATTCTAGATTAAATCTGATATGGTCAGGTTATCATCCTCTGTAGCACACTAAAAACCACCCAACGAATTATTAGAACACAGCTGCACAACTGCACTGAACAGCTGATTATGGACTGTTACCCAACATATCACTGCACTGTCACTTTCTGTTTATATTGCACTGCTTTGTTTTTTACCACTCTGCATCTCTGCACCCTCAATAATGATGCTCATGACTGCACTACTGTATATTCCACCCATATTTATTTTGTATATACTGTACAAATAAGAACTAAAACATGTACATATGTATATCCTGCTACTTTTAGGTATGTAATCTTCCAGTTATGCTTACTCTGCAATGTTTGCACAGTTACTGCATTACACTGTATACTATACCATTACAGACACAGATATACTGTGTGTGTGTGTGTATATATATATATATATATATATATATATATATATTCCACATCTTTATTACCTAATGAACCTTCTGTTTACTATAGCACAATTACTACTAAATGTTGCAGCTATACTGTATATTACTATATAACTATATATACCATAACTTTATAAACCAAATGCAACTTCTGTTTGTATAACACATGGTATTTATTTACTGTAAACAGGCCACTTATGCACTTCTAGTTAGGTGCTAACTGCATTTTATTGGCTCTGTATATGTACTCTGCACAATGGCAAAGTTAATTCTAATCTAAACTAATCTTATTTATCCCTACTGAGTCCAGTATGGACATACTGTAAATGGTCTTCTAGATTCTCAAAATAAATATTAAGGTCTCGAGCAATTAACGCTTTGTCTAAATAAATTACCAGGTCTGAGCAAAAATCTAAAATTTGCAGAGATGGCTTAGCAGGACTGTAAATAATCATTAGCAGGATTGCCTGAGAAGACTTAATATTTGTAGCTACACTTATGTTATTATACAGAACGTCAAATTTGTTCAAGTTTTGCTCCCTGACCTAGGCTCTTGGTAGGCACCGATTAACTAGGCATGTTTTGAGACTATGAGCTATACTAAAAGAAATAAGAGCAGCACTCTCCCAAGTGGGATGGACACTACCCTGCCTCAACAGGCCAGCACTGCCTTCAAATGTACTCCAATTGTCAAAGCCCACACTGTTTTCAGAGCACCACCTGGACATCCAGTGGGTTAGTGACCAAACCCTGCTGTAAGCTAGCCCGCCACGTTGCATTTGGATGGGGCCAGAGCATACGACTTCATCAGACATTGGCTCTGCTAATTTAAACACCTCTGTAAAGTTATGCTTCCAAACCTCTGACTGATGAAGGGTAAATTATTAGCTCCAGCTGTATCACTATCTTTGAGAATTTGTGCTGCCCTTAAGCCTTATGATTACCTGCTATGACTGGTGCCCTGGCTCCCAGGATATACCTGACCACTGCTACTGGTGCCCCCTACCCTACTGAATACCCAGGGCTTTAATGACAGGAGAGCCCTTGTAAGTCTGGAATGAAATACGAGTGAAATGGATCAAGAAAGGAAGGGGCCCAATGTATAGAGCTCAGAGTTCTCTGCTACGCCCCTGCTTCCCTACATGCAGTTGCTGGAGAGCATGTAGGTGATTTTGCTGGCAGGTTGGATTGTTTGGGTTATTATTTAAAATAGCACTTGTACTAAATGGAATAAATACAGTCATGTGCGTTATTTCACTTAATATTGCAATGCTAAAATATGCCGAACCTGAGCCATGCAGGGTAATAATTTCAATTCTTACTCCAAGCTTTTCTGAAAAAAAATTGGCAGCTATTGTTACAATGATCTTGTGACTGTGACACCTGAAAGTGGGTCAAATGTATTAGGCAGCAAGTGAACCTTTTTCTTGAAGTTGATGTGTTTGAAGCAAAAAAATGGGCAAGCTTAAGGATTTTAGAGACTTTTATTAGAGCCAAATTATTATGGCTTATGAATTAACCACAAAAACTGTAGCTCTTGTGAGATTTTTCTGGTCTGCAGTGGTCAGGACCTACCAAAAGTGGTCCAAGGAAGGAATCTGACAGGGCTGTGGACGGCAAAGTCGTCATTTCATATTACAGTCTACTCTCTCACTGCCAGGCTACATTAATGTTGCACAAACCATTCATGTTATATTACCCATGAATTGACTTATTGATAGGCCTATTGATAGGCCTATTCATGCTACTAAAATGGCAAGAAACAGTTAAGTAAAGAGAAAAGATAGTCGATCCTCACTTTAAGAAATGATGGTCAGTCAATCTGAAAAATCTCAAGAGCAAGTGCAGTCGCCAAAACAATAACCGCTATGAAACTGGTTCTCAAGAGGACTACTCCAGGAAAGGAAGACGAAGAGCTACTGTATCTCTACAGCAGAGAATAGGTTAAAGAGAATGACCAGACTCAGAAACCAGAGACCACAAATATGTGTATCAGAGTTCATGCACAGACATAATTCAATATTTACTGCAGAAATACAATAAGCAATAGAGACTCACTTGGACCATGAAACACAACGAGTGGACAGATCTGTGGAAAACTTTTCTTTGGTCTGATGAGTCCAAAAGTGCCATGTCTTAGTTAGACATATAGAGGGTGAACAGGCAGTTCCTGAATGTGTGGTTCCCGCTGTAAAGCATGAAAAGGGTGTGTGTTGGGGGTATTTATGATATGATATGATATGATATTACTATAGCAACATATGCGGTGCATACAGGGCTACACCCACCCCCACTTTGGACACTCAGACCACATTTCTCTGTTTCTGTATCCGGCCTACAGGCAAGAACTAAAACAAACAAATCCTTTCACACGGTTTACCTCTGGACTCAGAAGACTGTAAGCACCCTGCAGGACTGTTTTTTCTCAGACAGACTGGGATGCGTTTGAAGCTGCAGCTACTCTGGAGAACTCTTAACCTCAACACCTGTGTTGATAACATTGTGCCCACCATACAAGTCAGGAAGTTCCCCAACAAGACACCCTGGATAAACATGCATGTACGTCATGCTCGCTTGCTCACTTGCAATTAAATCAGCAACGTGAAAGAGTATAAAGCTGCAAAATAAAGACTGAAAGAAGCCATAACAGCAGCAAAAGAGAGTACAGAGAAAAGCTGGAAGTCTTCAATTTCACTGCTGACTCTGAGATGATGTGGCAAGGCCTGCAGCACATCACTGAATACCAACTCCACCATCAGCTTCATAGATGCCAGATGATCTTAACATTATATATGCTTATAGAGGATAGAATGCTCATTCACACCCAGACCACAGAACCCTCCCCCCCCCCATACAAAGCACTGAGAAAGATCAATTTACATAAGGCAGCAGGACCAGACAACATCCCTGGGCATCAACTTTTTGTAGTTCTGCTTTTAACATGGTCACCCCAAACAAACTTACCCATAAACTGTCTACACTTCACCTGCACCCTACACTGTTACTGGCTTTTAGACTTTCTGGCAGGCCCCAGTCTGTCAGGATTGGAAATAGGACCTCAGCCGGCATTATCACAAACACAGACACTCCACAGGAATGTGTCCTCAGCCCTACACCCTGTTCACCCATGACTGTCGCCTCTCAGAAAGTTTGCAGACGCCGCCGCAGTGATAGGACACATCACTAGTGGGGACAAAGCAGCCTACAGTATAGAGGTGGCCAGTCTGGTAATATGATGTGAGGATTGCAACCTCTCTCAACACAGACAAGACTAAGGAGATGATAATCGACCAGAGGAATGGAAAAGGACCTCATTGACCACTGTTTATGTGGGACTTCACAGTGGAGAGGATAAGCTGCTTTAACATTTAGACGTCCACATCAGTGATGACCTCACTTGGATACTTTATTCATTCATTCATTCAATTTTATTTGTATAGCGCTTTTAGCAATTTTCCTTGCCGCAAAGCAGCTTTGCACAATCAAAAGAATTATTTAAGTTTGTATGAAATGTGAATTTGTATGAATCAAAATAGTCAGATAGTCCCTGGTGAGCAAGCCGAGAGCAACAGTGGCAAGAAAAAACTCCCTAAGATGGTAATAGGAAGAAACCTTGAGAGGAACCAGACTCAACAGGGAACCCATCCTCATTTGGGTGAAACAGAAAGCAGTAAATGATCTGCATTTGTATGTTAGGTGGCAGGCAGTTCAGCTATAATAGCTGATGTTAACACCACAAAGCTGGTTAAAAGAGGCTCAGCAGTGGCTGTACTTTCTTAGGAGGCTAAGGAAATTTTGTCATGTCTCCTAGGGTCCTCTTAAACTTCTACAGTTGCATGATCGTGAGCATCCTGACTAAAAGGATTACAATATGGTATGGCAAAGCCATTTTTATTTTGCGGGCGGTGGCTAAAGGAGTAATTTTGGTGGTTGTCTAGGGATATCACAAGGTCTTGACCTGGGGATGAGTCACAAGGGATAAACAAACGTTCAGTTTTACTCAGATTGAGCTTTAGCTGATGAGCAGCCATCCACGATGAGATGTCAGCCAGAAGTTGGGTGTCATCTGCATAACAATGATATGAAAATCCATGCGATGATATGACCTTACCAAGAGACTGGGTATAGAGGGAGAACAGAAGAGGACCAAGTACTGAACCCTGCGGGACACCAGTAGAGAGTCTACAAGGGCAGATGTAGATCCCCTCCATAGACCTATCTTCTAGGTAAAAAACAAACCATTGCCACGCTGTTCCACAAATTCCAAGGCTTGTAAGAATAGATAATAGAATCTTGTGGTTCACCATGTCAAATGCAGCTGACAGGTCCAGGAGGATGAGGACAGATGACAGTTTAGCAGATCAAGGAGCATGGAGCTTCTCAGTGACTGACAGAAGGGCAGTCTCTGTGGAATGTGCCACTTTAAATCCAGATTGGTGGGGATCATTAAGGTTGTTCTGTGAGAGATAAAGAGACATTTGGTTATAAATAGTTCTTTTAAGAATTTTGGAAATAAAAGAGAGAAGTGATACCGGCGATAGTTGTTAACTTCTGTTGGTCCAGGCAGGGTTTCTTGAGGATGTGAATAACCCTTTTCCTCTTAAAGTGCCCCAATTATGTCATTTTAAAGGTTGCTAATATTGCTTAATGAGTCTCTTGTTATGATTCCGATATGCTATTTGTGTCTGTCAGATTTCTCTCTCTGCTCTTGTGTGTCGGACCTGTGTCTGTTTTAGGTGGGTGTGGCCTGTTAATCATCTGGAGCTCAGGATTGGTCCTACTCTACATCCTATCCTGATATAAGGACCACCCCAAACACTCAGCCTGGGCCCTTTTTTGAGCCTCGTGATTCTCATTTGTCGTGTGCTAATAGTTTTTAAACTTTGATTGACTGTTGTATGTTTTGTCGTTTTATTTTTGAGTGTTGTGCCAGAGAGAAAGAGAGTTTGTGTTAAACTCTGTATTGACTGACTCTCCTGTTATCTAAACCTTTGCCTGTTTTGACCATGATATGGATTCCCATTTGGCTGCATGTAAGCATTTTGTAAAGAGTTGGTAAATAATTTAACCCTTTTTCATACAGGAAGTAGGGGGTTAGATGCCATTTCTTTTTGTATATATTCTCACTCTGTTTATTGTTTAGGGAGAGAGGTAAGCCAGTTTGTATTTTGTTTTCTTTCATTTAATTTCAGGTTATTTAGGTTTAAAACAAAGTCGGTTTTGTTTATTGTTTTGGCTTGGTCTTCCCCTGAAGATCCCGTGTAAAGAAAAAGGTGAAAATAAACGATTGAACATCTCTCTGGTGTAAGCTCACTTAGTTCTCTCTTTCTGTTGCGGCTAACCCCTAGAGGTCCAAACACTCTTAAAACAGGTTTACATGTACGCAAGTATAAAAAACACTTTAAATAACTAAGATGTGGAGGTTAATTGGAGAGGTTACGTTAACTGCATGAAATGCAGTGACGCTCTGCACATATACATATATATATATATATATATATATATATATATATATATATATATATATATATATATATATATATATAATGTATGTATATATGTATATATAGACGGATTTTGCAAATGCACTTGACAATACAGTTCTTGCAAGAATGATTACAGAAAGGCTGACCTCTGTGTCTTAAAATAAAAACTAACTGTTGTTTTTCTTATGTAATTACCTAATTTCATTCATCCTCCCTGTTTAAATAAAAATGAGAAAAAAAAACATCCCCGCTTACCATCCCCTTGAGATTAATAATGCTGTGTATTGTATTGTAACGAGCTGCTTACAAGCTTATTCAGGTTTGCACATTTTTCGCATCCACATTTTTGTAATGGCAAAGAGAACTGTTTAAGTACAGCTTTTGACATATTTCAATTGAAACGAAGTATTCAGTTTAACATGGGAGTTTTCAATTGACTGACATACACTGAGTTCTTTACTCAATTTGTGTAATTTAATTCTCAATTTGCACAAAAGAAGGTTTTGTTTTTTTCATTAGACTTTGTGGCTTCACCTACATGCTTGGGTGCAAAAGGGTCAAAAATAGATATTTAAATACCATAATAGTGATCTAAAAAAGTCAAAATATTTTTTTCCATCGAGTGCTCATGTGATGCCATCTACTGGTTATAGTGGCATTGTTGTGTGGCAAGTATTTATGTGCATGTGTGTAAGTGTGAGAGAGAGAGAGAGACACTGGTGCGTAGTCATACGAAACTACTGCACTATTAAATAAAATTATTTTATTACTAATGCTTATGTAGATTTTTTATTGTACTCTTATTGTAATCCTTCACAGATGAAGTCATGAAAAGGATAACATGGAGAGGTTGCAGCTGAGGCAGCAAGAGTAGGGGAAGTCTTAAATCTGAGTCTTATTTGTCTATTAAAATCCGTTAATACAATTGTAGTACTTAAAATGAATGATTTTTTATCTAAGTTAGAACTACTGTTGTCTGTCATTACCAGTTTACATTTTACTTTACATTGTACCCCAACACTTTTACTTTACACTAAATAAAATGTATTTGCTATTTTGTTTAGAATTCAGTCTGGAGAAAACTAGAGAAGCAGGTTTAGACAGTTTTAAAGATTCCAAAGCTGTCTTCAGGCTGTGAAGACAAGAGTCAACAGGGAGAGAGGGACGCTGACATTGAAGATGATTTTCCAGAATGTTGGAAACCACAGATTTTGAGAGACGAAAAAAAAATTATCCATGGCTTATTGCCAAAACAAAAGTCTTGACTGCTCCATTTGTCAGAAGGTAAAGGCATCATGGCATGCATGTTTCCTCAGAATGGGCCAAAGTAAAATTGTTGCTTTTTAAAAATGCACAGTCACTGCGTAAAAAAAATACGGACACAGAAAAAGACACCGAAAATTATCACAGCTCTGCAGAAAAAAAATACAAAAGCACAAAAAAACAAAACCATAAAAACTGTTACCACTAAGATGATGAGGGAACATTTCCTGACAACTGACAGTTTTCCACCCAGTGGAAAAAATGTCAAATCGGTACGACCTTTCATTGATCTGCCAACTGACATTGACCTCCATGTCCTAAATGGAATAGACATGGGAAGAAGTTTACTCAAAGAACGTTTTGTTTCTTCTGCTTTAGATGGTGCCTCTGTCATGCTTAAAAATAAATCAGGGGTTGCAGCGAAAACCATTCAACTATTTCCTTATGTGCTTATTTGGCACTGCATGAACCACCAACTTGAGTTAAGTGTTGGAGTCATTTTTGACAAGGTCTACAGCCGTTATTATGCTTCTGCTAAAAACCACCTTTTTCTTTCAAGAACTTGCATTACAGTATCTTTATATAGGGAGAATTCTTGGTACTAGATGGATAGCCTCTAGTTACAAAGCTGTATGGCAACAATACCCAACACTTCACAAACACTTTTGAGATTCCTTGACTGATTCAAAACAAAACTGGTAGAGTGGCCTACCAGAAGCCACTCCTTAGTAAAAGGCACATGGCAGCCCACCTGGAGTTTGCCAAAAGGCACCTGAACGACTCTCGGTCCATGAGAAACAAAATTATCAAGTCTGAGACTCTTATGGCCACTCTACCATATAGGCCTGATCGGTGGATTGCTGCAGAGATGGTTGTCCTTCTGAAAGGTTCTCCACTCTCCACAGAGGACCTCTGGAGCTCTGACATAGTGACCAACAGGGTCTTGGTCACCTCTCTGACTAAGGCCCTTCTTCACCAATCACAGAGGACAGAGAGAGTCCTGGTGGTTTTGAACTTTTACCACTTACGGATGATGGAGGCCACTGTGCTCATTGGGACCTTCAAAGCAGCAAAAAAAAATTTGTAACCTAACTTTTCATGTTGTCATTATGGGGTGTTTATGTAAAATTCTGAGGAAAAAAATTATTTAATCCATTTTAGAATAAGGCTGTGACATAACAAAATGTGGAAAAAGTGATGCGATGTGAATACTTATATATTACAGACCTCCGTAAACTATGTACTGTACACGAAAGCCAGTGGGAAGGATATTGGGTCAGTGGAGCTATTTGTAAATAGCGATTGCGGTATTTACACAACCAGACACTAACAAGTCGTTTAAGCTCTCTCGTCTTCTTATCAGACATCCAGATGTGCTGCTCTTTACTTAAACTCTCAGCCATGTTGGCGATAGGTTTTCAAAAAGAAATTTTGATGTACAGATATCAATACAATACTGATGTCTTTTGATCGTTTTTCCCCCACTCTCTTTTTTCAGCATACACCGTGAAAACTACAAAAGGCATATGCGCCTCTTGAACCAAGTGCAAGGTATATCTCTCTCCTCTGCATCCATTTTGACACTGATCCATAAAGCCACAGTAAAAACCCCTCATATTGTCAGATTACCTAACCACCAAAATAAAAGATTGCACTCTACTTGTTCAATGTATTAAATACTCTAGACTCACGAACACAGATATTAGCCAGTTATAATAATGCTAAAAAATTTTTGGCTGTCACTCAGGGTTGTTTTTTTACCTTCTTAATGAGTCTTTGTTGTGCTGTTGGGGTCATTTTGACTGGGTGCACACTTTTTGGTTGAGTAGCCACAGTCGCAAGTGTCTCTATTTGTCTCTAACTGTAGACTAGTCAATTTCTAAACTCTTTAAAATCACTTTGTAACCCTTTCCATCTTCATGTAAATCAATTCTTGATCATACAGTAGATCATAGGTCGGCAATTAGCGGCCCCCGGGCCACATGTGGCCCGCAAGCAAAAACATCTGGCCCGTGAGATTGTTTAAACTAGAGAATGAAAATAAATAAATGATATATTTTTAAAAATCGGACTGACAGTCTCAAAAAAGCTCTGTTTGGAAACCTCATTTTTCAGAACAGAAATATTTCAATCGATCTAAATTCTTATTTGTTATATCTGGATACGAGGGTGAATAAGCGCATCAGCGAGGTGCAGAGCGAACGCTCAACATGCAAAAACAAATGACGTCTTGTTGTGCTTTGCGAGCACCCAGGGGTCCGTTCTTCGTCTGTCGCTAACTCAGTTAGCTGGATTTGATTTTTGTGGATTTGTCCTGATCTTGGATTGTTTCGTTCTTCGATGCGCTTCTCGCATTTGCTGTCATAGCAACATATCCGTAAGCTTGAACCTGCTCGGAAGCAGGTTTATTTCATGTAAACAGGATTTAGCCTGCGCTCCTGGTGGGTTATGATTGGTTGAAATGGCGAGGTCACATCTGATTGGTTAAAGAGCACGACTGACGCGGACTGACTCACGTGGGAAAAGAAATGGATCTTGCATATATCCTTGCTTCTTGCATATTTTTTTTTAGGGGTTTGTCATGAATATGCGAATAAATAATTATATATAATAAAAATAAATATTTTATAATGATAAATTATATAACCGAAACTAATTTTATAACAAACAATATAAAAGTATACATGTATTTCAAAAATATTAATATTTATATTTTTTCATACACAACATATTTATTTTCATATTGCTTATTTTATTTTATTGTCTCATGTAATTTGTAAAGCATTAATCTATAAATTTATGTTCTAATATAATATTCAATAGCGATTATGTGGGGGGTCAATCCATGGCAGGGGGCATTTCTGCGCATAACACGTGTTACAAAAAAAATGGAGCCGCTCTTTTTCCATTTCGTCAACCAATAGCAGGGCTTGTGATCAGTGAGTAGACAACTCAATCCAGCTATACTAATCATCAACAACAGGTGAGCTCGAAGAACCAACCTAGCCGGATCGTAATTAGCACGATGATCTCATCTTAGATGCGTCAGTTTATCTCGGATCTCGGTTCTGTCATTTTACGAGCGCCTACCATTCATCCTCCCCTATTAATTCAATAAATTAGCCAATGTTTTGGTTGTGGCCCGCCATGTAATGGCTTGGAAAAAATCTGGCCCGAGGCCAAACTTAATTGCCGACCCCTGCAGTAGATCCTCTGAAAGTGCCTTTTGGCGAGGCATGGCCCTCATTAGCGTATTCTTCATGTGCTGAGCAAATTCATTTTCTTAACACGACTCCAGGTGTGCTAACACCTGACTCCGATTAGCTTTTTTGAAGTCATTAACTCAAGACTTCATATACTTGCCACATACCACAAGCACTATGAATTATTATTATTATTTTTTTTTTGGGGTAGTTCTTAATAAAGAAATCAAAGATCCTTTTTGTTGTTATTATTATTTTAGGCACAATATATTTGTCGATACTCTTGACTTAGATGAAGACCAGATCACATTTTATGAAAAATTAATGAAGAAAACTATGAAATTCCAAAAGGTTCACATACTTTTTCTTGTGAATGTAGGTGCGTGCATCAAAATACAGTATAGAACGTGATAAAAAAACATTTATTTATTTTTCCTTTCAAAGTAGTTAAGATACAGCAGTAATCTACTATTAACATGCCACCAAAAACTTTTAGATCTCCTCACAACCTCAAGTCTCTCTTTTGCCACATTAAATAAAAATAACTAATTTTATTTAATTTAATTAATGCACTGTTGAGAGGTCATTGGTGACCACCCAGGCACTGTTAAAGAACTCTTTATATTCATGAGTGCTACCATTTAGAGAATATCTGCCTTTATGGCTAAGATGCATACTACATGAGGCATGTCTTCGTGGCGTGGTAACAGATCATTTCTTATCTTTTCATTATCTGTCTGATTAGGTAACTATATAAATGTTTGAATAAACAGGTCAGTGATGAGGTTTAGGTCACATTATTCCATATATGAGGTTCAGGTCACCCTACTCCACTATTTGTAACGCGTTGCATTGGATAGCTGAGGAAAAAAGAGCTCAAGAATAACGTTCAGCACAAAACCTTTATCAGCCCTTATTATAATTTAAAACATAAAGTAGGTATAGAAAAGGGTAAAAGAATAGAGCTTTTCGGGGGTGAGCAGCACACCTAAGCTCCTATTCCATTCTCTCTTTTTCACGCACACACCTCAGCAGCGCACACACTGGGGGAGGGGCTGCAACCCTTAAAATGGCAACATACATACATAAAGTATTATGCAACATAGTAGTGGCTGTTACATTCCTTTAGTAATATATGCATTCCTGATTCCGTGGATTATTATCGTGGCTTTTAAATGGTATTTAGCATGCATTACTTTGCTGTATAATAAAATAGAAATAGTCATTAAAATCATAAATATAATATATTTTATTTATAAAGGTGTCCGTTAATATATTCATTACAGATATGAGAAAAATTGGTATTAGCCCCATATACATAATTAAAATATAAAAATAATAAATTTACTTCTTTTGACTCAGTTTTTTTTAAAGACTATGAAAAATTAAATAGCTGATTAATGGAATGAATTACCCCTAAAGTGTTAAAAAGATAAAATAATACACACATTCAGAACTGAGTATTAATTATGTTACTTCGATTTGATTATTATTTATATATAATAAAGTTTAATGAAAAAAGAGTAGCCAAAAAAAAAATTTTTTTTTTGTTATTGAACTTTACTTGTGGACATTGGCTGTGCCTTAAAGGGTAAGTTACCCTGACCTAGAATGATTACTTCATTTAAGCTGTCAAATCAGAAATGATCTACAGTACATCAAAATTAGTTAATAATCTACTGAATACCTAATCAGCATATTTCATACAATAAAAAGACAGGGTTTTGGTGGATTCATTACAAACCACCAGCCATGAGAGCTGTAGTGCTTGCCTTGACTCTGGCCCTTGTGGGTAAGTCATTATTTTAAATATTTAAATTTTACAATAAAAATAAATTCCAAAACTAACTGCAGTATTCATCATTACAGCATAAATCATTGCAGAATATAAATTTATAGTATAACATTTCTTTTTCCCTGTATTCATTTAGCGAGTCACCAGACTAATCTCGGTAAGTGTTGTTTTTTTTTCTTCAAGAATGCATTAAAATATTAAGGAATATTTTAGATTTAATATTTTAGAAAATTTAACTGTAAAATTTTATCAGATCCAGAGTTTGCTGCGGGTAAGACCTTTGTATACAAGTATGAGGGTTTTCTTTTGGGTGGACTGCCTCAAGAAGGTCTGGTCAAAGCTGGTGTCAAAGTCAGCTGCAAGGTTCTCATCAGTTCTGTAGCCCAGAATACTTTCCTCCTGAAGGTAAACTTTTTTTTTTCTCACACAGAAAATGTTGCTAAAGCAGACAAGCACAATTTGTAAATCGAAGTAAATATTGCAATTTTGCCATTCCTACCCACAGCTCCAGGATCCTCAACTCTTTGAGTACACTGGCATCTGGCCCAAGGATAATTTTACTCCTGCTCCAAAGCTCACCTCAGCACTGAATGCTCAACTTGTAACACCCATCAAATTTGAGTATGCTAATGGTGTTGTAGGTAAGATATTTGCCCCCTCTAGAGTCTCTGCCACTGTCATGAATCTGCACAGAGGTATCCTCAATATCCTTCAGCTCAACCTTAAGAACACACAGAATGTTTACGAGCTGCATGAGGTAAGAACCTAATGATGAGTGATATTTACTATTAGTGGTATTAAGATTATACTTTGAACTTATATCTTAGCTGAACTTATTTCATTCTCAAAGGCTGGACCTCAAGGAGTCTGCAAGACCCACTACATGATCAGTGAGGATGAAAAGACCCATCAGATTGCTGTGAGAAAGTCCAAAGACCTGACCAACTGCCATGAAAGAGTCATTAAGGATATTGGGTTGTCTTACACTGAAACCTGTGTTGAGTGCCAGCAGGTAATTTCTATAGCTAAGCTGTCAATGAGTTCTGTATTTGCAAGTGCATGCTCTAAAGCAAGAATCACACTTAATCAATTCATTATTTTCTCAACACAGAGGCTCAAGAGTCTGACTGGTACGGCAACATTCAGCTACATCATGAAGCCCACTGAAAAAGGTGCCCTGGTTTCTGAAGCCGTAGTTGAAGAGGTCCATCAGTTTTCACTCTTTGATACAGAAACTGGAGCAGCTCAAATGAAAGCCAAGTATGATCTACTCCCTTACTGTATATATTCCTGCCATGTCACAATGTTTTCTGAATATATTTTAAAACATATGTTTTAATAAGGACATTTAAATAAAATTTTAGGCAAATGTTGAATTTACTGGAAGTGCAGAATGCCCCAACTGCTGCCGCTGCAGGTGAATACCTGGCCCGTGGATCCCTGCAGTATGAATTTGCTACAGAGATTCTTCAAACTCCAATTCAACTTCTGAAGATCAATAATGCACAGGCTCAAGTATTATTATGATGACATTTTAACACATTCTTTATGTATTCATTTGAAAAAAATCTAGACATTACTTTTTACTAGACATTACAAAGAATTTACAATGTTGACTTATCAAAATATCAATCACTTTTTTATTTCATCACAGATTACAGAGGTCTTGCAGCATCTGGTTGAAAATAACGCGGCTACTGTTCATAAGGACGCTCCATTGAAATTTGTCCAGCTTGTGCAGCTCATGCGTGTAGCTACCAGGGAAAATATTGAAGCCATCTGGGGTCAATGCAAGAACAAACCTACTCATAGGTGAACTATAACTAAAAAATATAACAAATAATATAGTTGAATATAATCAGGAAACTAAAGTTTAGTTAATGTGTTTATTTTATTTTTATACTTACTGTGGCAGACGATGGATTTTGGATGCACTTCCTGTTGTGGGAACAACAGCAGCTCTGAGATTCATCAAGGAGAAGTTTCAAGCTAATGAGCTTACTGTCCCTGAACTCACTCAGGCCCTTTTGGTTGCTTTGCACATGGTCACTGCTAATCAAGATTCCATCCAACTCACTGCTGTTAGTAAAAATCTTTCATATCCTGTATTTTAAGCTCAGTAGAACTTTTGTAAAATATAATAAAATATTTCAACCTTTTCCTTTGTCAAACAGAGTCTGGCTTTGGACCCCAAAGTCAAGACTATTCCAGTGCTGCGTGATATGATCATGTTTGGCTATGGATCCATGGTTGCCAGATACTGTGAAGAACAGCCTGCATGTTCTCCTGATCTCTTGAGAGTAAGGCCTTGGTTTATCCTTCCAAATTCATCTAAAAGCACTTTTCTCGCTTATGATTTAAAAAAATCCTGGGCTCTATTTGAACAAGTATAAATAAGTTTACAAATGCTGGCCATTTGCTTATATCATCAGTGTAAATAATGAGTGAATACTAATTTTTTGCCTTAAACTGTCATTATTAGCCTATCCATGAGAGTGCAGCTCAAGCTATTTCCAAGGCTGATGCTCCTGAAATCACACTGGCTCTTAAAGTTCTAGGCAATGCTGGCCACCCTGCCAGCCTTAAAACCATCATGAAACTCCTGCCTGGATTTGGAAGTGCTGCTGCAAACATTCCTATGAATGTACAGATTGATGCCATCCTGGCTCTTAGGAATATTGCCAAGAAGGAACCAAAATTGGTTAGTATGGATGATAACTGAAAAAGTTTAGTATGGATGATGACTTATAGCTTTCTACAGGATCCTATTACAGGAGCTTAATCATTCTATTTCTTTTTTCAGGTTCAGCCAGTAGCATTGCAACTTTTCATGGACAAGTCACTTCATCCTGAACTGCGCATGGTGTCCTGTATTGTGCTGTTTGAGACCAAGCCATCAGTAGCCCTTATGGCCACTCTTGCAGGAGCTTTGGAAAGGGAGACCAACATGCATGTTGTCAGTTTTGCTTATTCTCACATCAAGTCTCTAACCAGAAGCATGGCCCCTGATTATATGCATGTGTAAGAAAATATTTCTATTATTGATGTGTGAGAACACATTTTATACATAGCACTGTTACAGTACTTCACAGCTATAGACCTAGAAGACAAGTGATCATGTTTCTGTTATTGCAGAGCTGCTGCAGCAAATGTTGCCATTAGAATGCTGAGCCCCAAACTGGACAGACTGAGCTATTATTTTAGCAGAGCCACTCATTTTGACATCTACATCTGTATGTTTCAATATGTTGTATTATTACATTTGTGTATTTATGGAAAAAAGTTAGTTTTGTCACTATAATTGTTTATATATTTTTTAAACAGCTCCTCTTATGGTTGGTGCTGCTGGTAGTGCTTATTGGATCAATGATGCTTCCACCATCTTACCCAGAGCTATAGTGACTAAAGCACGAGCCTACCTGGCTGGAGCTGCTGCTGATGTTATTGAGGTAGAAATATCCCTCTTCAAGTGTGGTTTTGAATGCCTTAGTTTATAGAATGTTATCAATTTCTTTTTTTGGCACTACGTTTTGTTTATTTCTGTCAACCAGGTTGGCTTGAGAACTGAAGGACTCCAGGAAGCTCTGCTGAAAACCCCTGCTGCAGATCAAAATGCTGATCGGGCCACTAAAATTCAGCGCACCATTAAGGCTGTAAGCTATGTTTATCAGGGCATTTATTTAATACTTGCAATATGAGGCTCGACATATGCATAATCTGTATTATATACCCTTCTTCTGTTTTTTACCGCAAGCTGATGGACTGGAAGTCTTTGTCAACCAAACAACCACTGGCTTCCATCTTTGTCAGAGTTTTCGGACAGGAAATTGCTTTTGCCAACTTTGACAAAAACTTCATGGACAAAATCATTGATCGAGCAGCACAAGTATATAAGCAATTTTAGTTATTTGTTTACTTCAAACAACTATCCTTTTTTAAAAACTTTAAATATTAATGTGTCATTAATATTTTATTCAAACAAATATTTTATTAATAATAAGTTTTAGATTTACTTTAACAACAGGCAATAGTTAGAAACAAAAAAAACCTTAAATATAGCAAAACTATTTACTGAACAAAAGGTCCACTTTCATTTAATAAACATGACATCTTTAGATTGCTACTGGACGTCAAGCTCGTGAACTGATGAAGGAGACTGTTAAGGCATTGCAGAAAGGCATTGCCTACCAGTATGCCATGCCCCTCATGGCAGCTGAGATGCGCCGCATTCTGCCCAGTTCTCTCGGTGTGCCAGTGGAGTTTTCACATTACACCGCTGCCGTTGCTGCTGCATCTCTAAATGGTATGATTTTCTTCATAATAGTAACATACTTGGGCAAAGCCTGCAAATCAAATTATATGTCTGAGAAATATTATTTCTGTCATTATTTTAGTTCAAGTTAAGACGACACCCTCTTTACCTGAGCATCCAGAGACTCTCACTCTTGATCAGTTGATGAAGACTGATATACAGTTGCAAGCTGAAGTCAGGCCAAGGTATATCTTCACAAAGCTACTTAACAGCCTGAATTGAATGGTCTTATGTGCACAGTCCTTTTTATCCTCTTCTACTTTCAGCATTTCTCTCCAGACATTTGCTGTGATGGGAGTGAACACTGCCTTAATTCAGGCTGCTGTTATGGCCAGAGGAAAGTTACACACTGTTGTTCCAGGAAAACTGGCTATAAGAGCTGATCTTCCAAAAGGCAATGTAAAGCTGGAGCTTCTACCTGCCGCCGCTGTTCCAGGTCATATTGTTGATGTCAGGTGAGATAAAGACAAAATAAAAATTTGACCTCTAAAAAAAATTTTATTTCCTGAGAAAGCTGATAAATAACCAAAAAAAAAAAAAAACTAAGCAAATTTACTCAATTTGGTTTTCTCAGCCTTGAGACTGTTGCTGTGTCCAGAAATATTGAGAACCTTCCAAATGAGAAAGTAGTGTCTCTGGCACCTCCAGTGCCCGCTGATGCTGCACAGAGAAGGTCTGCTTCAGTTCACAAGTCCATGTGTGGTGTTACTCCCTATGTTAACATCAAAGGATGTATCGAGGTTTCTTCCCAGAATGCTGGATTTATGGGGTCAAATCCTCTGTACAGTATTGTTGGGCAACATTCAGCTCGAATTTCAGTGGCAAGAGGTAATTATAGAATTTAAAGAATTGACAACAGCCAAGTTCAAATAAGATTTAACATGTAATATGTTTTAAAATGATATAGCAACATAAAAGAAATACTTTTGTGTGTGCCTCAGGTGATGGTCCTGCATTAGAAAGACTTGAGTTTGAGGTACAAGTTGGACCTAAGGCAGCTGAAAAGATTCGGAAAGAAATCAGTGCTGGTAATGATGCTCATTCTAAAGAAAGCAACATCCTTTTGAAACTGAGGAAAATTCTGGAGGGTGGAGTAAGGAATAGAAACTCCAGCTCTAGCAGCTCCTCATCCTCTGTAAGCAACAGCAAGAGTGGTAGCAGCAGCAGCAGCAGCAAAAGTGGCAGCAACAGCAAGAGTTCCAGCAGCAGCAGTAGAAATGGTAGCAAAAGCAGGAGTGGCAGTAAAAGTAGGAGTAGCAGCAACAGCAGGAGTGGCAGTAAAAGTAGGAGTAGCAGCAGCTCATCCAGGCAGGATTCTTCCAGGGTTCAAGTGACAGTAAGACTACATTTTATTACTTGTGTTACATAGGGTACCTAATCCAACTTGTTATGCATTGTATTCAGTGAACTGAAAAATCATATTCATCTGTAATAGCTGTAGCCTTGCTATGCAATGGCCAAATGTTTGTTTAATATTAACACTAATCACAACAATAAAAACAAGAACATGAAAGGCAACAATAATAAGAATAAGAATACAATTATGAATAATCGTTGTTAGTCCTGAGCTTAGCTCAGTTTCTCTTTTAAATGCAAGAAGTATATTCACTTATATTTCACAATATGTTTCTTGTTTGTCTTAATTTTGTTATTTAATGTTTCTTCCTAGAATATTAACTTATATGGTCAGTTCAGGAAGTTCCATAAGAATCAGGTAATTCCCAAAGAATGTCTTTAATTATTTATTATATTTTTTGAAAAGAAATATTCATGTTTCTTCATTTCTTTTAGTACTTGACCTCACAGGGTAGGTCAAATGCCAACAGTTCATCTAGCATGGAGGCCATGCGGAGACAGGTAAAATGAAGTATGAGATAGAAATCTGAATAGACACCCAAAAATTCAATAAAAAAAAAAATGACCATGTTTATAATTTCAGGCTAACCTACTTGGAGACAAAGTTCCACCTGCTTTTGCTATCATTGCTCGTGCTGTTAGAGCTGACCGCAAGCTGGGATACCAGATTGCTGGTTACTTGGACAAGTCTACTCCAAGAGTACAGTTTGTGTTTGCCTCTATTTCTGCAAGTGACAAATGGAAAATATGTGCTGATGCTATACTTCCAAGCAAGCATAAAATCGCTGTAAGTTGCTATTGAAACTTCTAAAGAGAAATTTTTAAGCTCTTTCTTTATATATAACCAAATGGGGAACTGTTTGTACTGAGCATGGACTCTTTTAGGCCAGGTTTGCTATTGGTGAGCAGTGCCAGGAATATTCTGTAACTGTTAAGGCTGAAACTGGCCTGCATGAGTCACATCCTGCTGCTCGTTTTGAATTTGAGTGGAACAGAGTACCAGGAATCCTAACTATCGCTCTGCCCTCTTATAAGAGGTACTGTGTCAAAAATAAAATAAAAGTGGCAAGTCTAGTGCATTCTGGCAAAAGCAATTTTAACTCTCTCTCTCTGTGTCTTTCTCCATTTCATCCAAAAGAGTAAGGGAGTACATCTCAATAGTAGCTCCCCTGGCTGGAGTTGATGCTCAAAGAGCCAATAATAAGGAGAAAGAGATCAGCCTTATTGTTTCTCTACCCACTCAAAAGTCTCTCAACATTCTCCTGAGGATTCCAGAGGTAAGAAGGATTATTAATGATTTTAATGGGGTATATGTATACATAAATATTTACAATTTTCATGTGGTATGTTCTTCCAGATTACATTGTCAAAGCAAGATCTGTTTCTTTCTGATGCCCTGCCCATTGAAAAGGATGGAACCATTCCAGCTCTCAAGAACATGGACATTCGGGTCATTATTCAGAACTGGATAAATGATAATCGAAAGAATTGATTTATTTGATTACAATTACTGTATGTAAATTAATTGAATGAAATAAAGAGCATCCAAAAGGCAAAATGTATTTTCAGTTTGGTGTATTTTTACACATAAGAAGTTTAGTAAAAGGTGTTTTCTTTAAATACTGTAAGTATAATGAAGATACTGTAGGTGGGTAGAATTTATCAGGTATTAAACAAGTTTTTGTGTATTATAAACTCCATGAGCAAAATCAGCGAACACAAGCACAGGTATTTCATCTCATGTGCCACAGCACTTAACACATGTTGGAGAAAAAAAAAAGACAAATATACAGTATAAGGTCAAAGGAATTGTCCACAAATGTCAACTAAAAAAAGAAAGTTACAGATTGACAAATAAATCAAGACAAAAAGAAAATACCAATTTCAAGCAGTCACATGTATCAACATTAGCACAATTACGCACCTACTACTAACACAACTACTATATGTGTAGTGGACATGTACAAGTGAAAAAAAAAACAGCATCAGCTTGGAGGCCATGGGGAGACAGGTAAAATTACTTATGAGATAGACATCTGAATAGACACCCAAAAATTAAATTGGGTAAAAAAAATTTAAAAAAAAAAGCCATGTTTGTAACTTTACAGAGAGCATCAGCTTATTAATTAACTTGAAGATTTAAAAAAAAAATTAAAAGGTGGCAATGCCTAACCCAGGGGTCGGCATCCCATGGCTCTATATTTATAAAACCATATATCTGTCTAATCTTTATGGAAGATTCTTAAATCACAATGCATTCACAATGTGAGAACTTGTTTTTCAAAATTAAGACTTGCTAACTCATTGTTACCACACTTTAAAAACTCCAACGAGATAAATGTTGAATAAATTAATATTGTATTGTTGGCCAAACTTCTTTCATTTTCTAGCATTTGTAACGTTGTGTACTTTAAAACTTTGAAGATACAGACTGAATAAATGTTTTTTTTTTTTTTTAATCAGTCTGTGGTCATGTGACTATATTTGGTTATTGTTACTGCAGCTGATTGGTCAAACGGAGTCTTGTAATTATTATTGCTCTGTCTGATTGGTGACAGTCATCTGGTAGATCCACCAGCTGCATGTGTAAAATAAATGGTAAGAAAAGTAACAAGTTGAGTGTAGTCAAATGTAGCGGAGTAAGAGTAGCATTTCTTTCTCACAAATCTACTCAAGTAAAAGTTAAAAGTATGGTGCAGTAAAACTACTCATAGAAGTAAATTATTTTCAAAGATTAACTCAAGTAAACGTAACTCATTACTACCCACCTCTGCATATAGCCTTATTAATATCTTCTATTTTTATCATATCTAGATATTCTGTAAAATTAATTTATCTTTGTCTTTACAAGACTTCTTTTTTTCTCTTTAACCAAAGCTCTGTTGTGGAGGATTGGGTGAGAGAAGTGACGGATGGCCTTTAGAAGCTACTGGAGGAGCACAAACAAGTTGTTCAAGTTGTAGTAGTCCTCGATAGCCTGGGTGACTATGCAGAAGCTTTAGGAGTGATGCTTGGTCAGGTCTGTGCTCTATACATTGAATTTTTTAGAAGAACTAGCCATACACCTGTAAAGCAATCGTAACAATTTCTATTGGACTTGGAGAAACATGCTCCCCCCCTCTTTGTCTTAGTCCAGGTATAAAGTGTTTTGAAATTCTTTATATATATGATTTTACTGTTGTAGGGATGGCTCCTATGGGTCAGAATTATTTGCTAAGCTATTAGCTTAATGTGTTTGGCAATGGTTTAACTAATATAAAATACATCACAGCATAATTATGTTAACATGTGGTAACATAATTACCACAAAGAGATGTGTCTCTTTAGGTTTGTGGTATTTTTTCTCTGCGGTTCAATATGAAGAAAATAAGCCCAAATATCGTCTCTTCTCTTTCGCCTGAGTGATACTGCTGTGATTCAATTCAATTTTATTTGTATAGCGCTTTTAGCAATTTTCATTGCCGCAAAGCAGCTTTACACAATCAAAAGAATTATTTAAGTTTGTATGAAATGTGAATTTGTATGAATCAAAATGGTCAGTTTGTCCCTGGGGACAAGCCGAGGGCGACAGTGGCAAGGAAAAACTCCCTGAGATGGTAATAGGAAGAAACCTTGAGAGGAACCAGACTCAACAGGGAACCCATCCTCATTTGGGGGAAACAGATTGCAGTAAATGATCTGCATTTATACAGTGTGTAGGGTGGGAGGCAGTTCAGCTATAATAGCTGATGTTAATTGATGTTAATATGGAGTCCAGGTAGTTATTGAAGACCCAGGTAGACTTGTAAGAAGTTCCAGTCCTGAACTATCGAACTGTCAAGTCCCCAGAGAAACAGTTGCCAACACCAGTCGAGGCCAGAACCACCAACCTGTGATGACAAAGAGTTAAAGAGGACTGAGCTTGTAACATCCCGTCACTGCGTGCGCAAACTACTCCTGATATACAACGCATTGTGACCTGGGAGATACTGTTGTTCATGCTAAAAATGAATGAACAGCTTATCGAAGCGGACTGTGATGAAAATTATATGTTGACGAAAATAAAGATGTTACGTGTGGTGGGGTATGGAGAGCCACACCACGAGTTTTAATGATAAAAGCCCTGGCGCAGGGTTTTAAAGGGGGTCAACGAAATACAGTGAAACCTCGGATTGCGAGTAACGCGGTTTGCGAGTGTTCCACAAAACGAGCAAAGATCAGCCTATCATGTGTGTGCACACGCATAATTTGACACAGTGCTCCTTTACTCACACCAACACACACACACACTCGCCTTGACAGACCCCCTCCTCCTCTCTGCTTTCCACACACATACAAAAGCACACTCTCTGCCTTACACAGAAACTCTGCTCTGTTGTGAAGTAAAGTGCAGGTTTTTTTTTTTTTACTTTACAGCACCGATTCTGTTAGTTTACGCTCACGCGAGTGTGATTAGCATTGTTCCTTGCTAATTTTTCCAATAAAACAATCTATTCGTTAATGTGTGTGTGTATGTGTGTGCACGCACATTACACACACACACAGCGCCTGCGCACATAAACGGAAAATGCACTCTGGTCTGTCTGGATTTATTTGTACTTTTTTTTTTAAAGGTAAAGTGAAGGTTAATTTGTTTTATTTTTACTTCATAGTTTGTATTAATTATTTTATGGATTTCTTTTTTTGGGCTGTAGAACGAATAATTTAAGTTTCTATTTTTTCTAATGGGAAAATTAAAGTTGGTTTATGAGTGTTTTGGAATACGAGCCCACTTCCGGAAGGAATTATGCTCATAATCCAAGGTTCCACTGTAGGAGTTTGTGAGAGCGCTTATGATATGCACGGAAAGACCTTAACAAATCTCCCGTTTGAAGATGGCATGGGATTACTAATTAATACCTTAAAAGGAAATAAAGAAAAATGAAAACATAAAATAGACAGAGCTCCGCCGTCTACGCGAGAAAGGACGGGGATCTGGAGATTGAAACAAAAACTAATATACTCTCGGGGCAGTCGCCCTTACTGAGGATTTATAGAGAGAGATTTATATTATTGTGCTGTGCAATATTAATTTAAACTGAGTGCGCACGCTAGACTGGTGCGTGCCGCTCTCTTGTTTTTCTCTCTCATACTCGCCTGCGTTTTAGGGAGACAGAGGCTGGGTCTTTAAGCGCGTTCGTCTTTTTTAAATTTTCTTTGTCTTTGGCCCTGATACCTTACCGGTGCTACCTAAATGATCACACAAAAAGGCCGAGGTATCAGGACCCTAATATAAACACGCCGCCAGGTGCGGCTCGTTCAGGATGATAGCCTGACGGCGGCGTTGCCTGGCAACCGCGTGTATAAATGGCTGCGCCTGTGCCTGTTCAGAACTCCGTGTGGTAGCAGCCTGCGGATCTGCTCGCTCTGAACAGTTTATACGAGGCTCTGCCCCTCGCGCGACCTGCGTCGTTACAAATTCTAATGTTTTATCAGCTTTTATTTTTTTAAACCACATTTTAGTCTCGTCTTTTTTTCATCAACAATACTGCATGTTGATATCGTCACTGTTCATTGATATCCATTACGTCTCGTCATCGTTTCGTCTAAGTCACAATGAAAAAGTTCGTCAATGAATATTTTTCGTTATTATTTTCGTTGATGAAATTAACACTAGTAATATTAAAGCATCAGTAAGTTATCCAGGTAAAAGGTTTTTCTTAAAATACTTACACAAGCTTTAACTATGAGGCGCCGTATAGGGCTTAAATCAAACTTTACTCACGCACACACATATGAAACACTTGCATACACATATATGAAACACTCACACATACATATATACTACTAACTGCTCAAACAACTACATATGAAATGCGCGCGCACATACATACATACTTTCCGCGCACATACATACATACTTTCCGCGCACATACATACATACTTTTCACGCACATACATACATACTTTCCGCGCACATACATACATACTTTCCGCGCATATACATACACACTTTCCGCGCACACGCACGCACGCACACACATACATACTTTCTGTGCACGCGCACAAAGCCAACTGTAGCGGTGTAGGGAACGAGTGAACAACGGATCTTTAGTTTAGCGGAAAAGGGAATGGATAATTTCCTATAAGTCATTACATATCGCTGGAGTGTGAAAAAATTTTACTCGAAAAAGAATTTATATTTTTATTATAATTATTATCGAGGCGAGGACATCATATAAATAGGACACAATAATTTACATTTTGATTTAATAAAGAAACCATTCGTATTATATAGGCTAGTAATCTGTAAAAATAAATAAATAAATAATACGTTTTATATTTTTTTATGGTATCAGTTTTTGTTTCAATAAATAATCTATATTTAATGTCCGTAGTGTGAAATTTCCACAGCAGCAGCGACAGGTATCCGAGGTGCTTGTGTTACCATGGTAACGCAAGGAGGAAGTGACGTTGCATGGTGTTCTGAATGGTGGAATTTTGTAGAGTGAAGTTCCCTTTTCAGACATTTCCTGCGCAGGGAGTAGGGTGTAGGGTGTAGGGTGTAGTCATTTCAATGTATATGAACTTCATTCTCCCTGATTAGTAGTAGCGTTTCTTAAATGCCCGTAAATGACCGTTAATGGACAGTTTAGAAGACAACGAGTGATTTATTTATCACCACAAAAGTGGGTGATATGGGGGGTCGGAACAATGTTTGTCCCGTGGGATTCCGATGAGTTGTTGTTCATATTAGCGAAGGCGAGGAAACACATTTCACAAAACAGTATTTCTTTCTGTTGTAGGATCCGACATATTAGCCACAGATTCCGTGCTTCAATTTTCTTTTTGCAAATCATCACCTGCGTTTTCTGCCGCTGAAATATTCAGACATTATGTGGATAGTTCTGAATACGCCATGTGATTGAGCAGTGATGATACAAACCAGTACTACCATTCAGGGAGAAAGAAGCGACAAGTCCGTCTACACTGAAATGCCTTCCTTTTACACTGAAATGCCTTCCTTTTACACTGAAATGCCTTCCGGTTACACTGAAATGCCTTCCGGTTACACTGAGAATCTCATAGGTGAATGTGCGAGAAGAGTTTGTATGTGTGTGCGCGGAAAGTATGTATGTGTGTGCGCGGAAAGTATGTATGTGTGTGCGCGGAAAGTATGTATGTATGTGCACGGAAAGTATGTATGTATGTGCGCGCGCATTTCATATGTAGTTGTTTGAGCAGTTAGTAGTATATATGTATGTGTGAGTGTTTCATATATGTGTATGCAAGTGTTTCATATGTGTGTGCATGAGTAAAGTTTGATTTAAGCCCTATACGGCGCCTCATATTTAACAACAAACTCATGTAATCAAAGTCAAAATCACAAAAAAGAGGCATTTTCATCATTCATCATACACCATTGCAAGTCTGAGCACAGCAACAAAATACAAGTTATACTCCATTAGCAAGTTCTCTCTTAGGCAATGAATTCAAAGCAGACTGTCCAAGCTATTTTGAAGAAACACAAAAATACAGGCAATGTTGATGATCAGATGTGGACAAGTCAGGACATGGTGGAAACCAGTGGGACTCATGTACAGTATACCCATCAACTGTCCAGAGAAGTCTGTCCAAAATTGTAAGAATTGCAGCCCCAAAGCTATACTTCTAACTTAGAAACAAGGCTATGCAATTTAACTATGCACACAAACACAAGAACTGGTGTGCAAAAAAAAAAATGGCAGCAGGTGCTCTGGAGAGTGAAGCATGTCAGAGGTTCCCTGCAAGTTGGAGACTGCATTTCTGCTAATAGAGTTGGAGATTTGGTCAGGATTAGTGGTGTTCAGCACAATGCAGAACAATGAAAAAAAAAAAGCTAATGTCATTAAGAACTATCATTAGCATAGAGAGGTACAAGGTGTTCTGCAAATGAATCTGTCTGGGAACATAAAGAGACAAAAGGATTGGAAGCAGTCTAAGTCCAAAGAGGATCTGTGATTATTTTTTCAATAGTGTGCCCACCCTTTGCCTTGCACACAGTTTTTAAAGGAACTCAGCAAGTAAGTTGTTCCAAACATTTTGGGAAAATAATGATAGATCTTCTGATTTGTTTTGTTTTGGTTTTCACTTCTGTTTCTTTACTTTCCATTGTTTTATTGATAAAAAATCACTTTTTGATCCACATCTTTATAACTTTTGCACAGTACTGTATTTGGTCTGGGATTGCTTAGGTGTGTTCTATTAAATTTAGATGTAAGTGAATGAGTGTGTTAGGAAAAGCCCCTGTATGCTGAAGGACTATGAGGGAGCCACATGCCCTTGTCGGCCAGTTTCTGACAATAATAATGAGTACTTACTATTATGAGTTAGCAAGTCATAATCATGAGATAATAAGTCCTAATTTAAATTTGGTGATAACTGGAAGAGAACCATAGAAACGGTGGGAAATGTTGGAAAATCCAATATGGCAGAAATTAATATTATGGAGCCTCTCAATTCAGTTTGATCTAGAGAATCAGAGAAAAATGGAAGTTTATTTTTAAGACATTCTGTTTTTGCAACATTCTGGTGTATAAGCAATATATGTGGCAGTAAAGGACTATTATCAATAAAGATCTGTTATCTATTATTGTGCAAATAAATAAAAACTTTGGTAGGGGTTTAGGTAGAGAACTTGTGTGGTTCATCTTTGTATGACTTGTGTAAAATCGAGTCTGCTCTTCAGAGTCTTACTGAGGCTTTGTGTTTTTTTTTTTTTTGTTTTTTTTTTAGCATGGCCTATATTTCTGGATTTTGATTAACTTCATCCCTACCCTGTAAGGATGCAACTCTGTATATTGTTGATGACATCACTAATTCTTTCTTCCCAGCTTTCTTTAGTTGTTGACCTTTCCCACGTGTCTGGTGTCTGGTTGATAATATGCCAGTTGTTGTTTTTCTCCCCCTTTATCAGCACATACTTTGTTCAACGTTTGTGCAATGGCTCTAATCATTTTTTTTTCTCTGATTCAAAATGTCTTGCTCTCTGATCTTCAGATTGGCTCATGTTCTTTTTTTCAACAGACTTCACAGGCAAAAGGAAGTTGTTCAACCAAGAGTAGACATTTAGAGTTATTAAATCTTTATACAGTCTTTCTAATAGGGGACACCTGGGCAACATGAATTTTTGATCATTTAAATAAAAGTTGCATTCAAACAAAGTGTCTTGTTCAAAGCATTAAGATGTGAAGGTTAGAAGATTAAAACTGTTTTAATATCTATCATTTCATATAATTTCTAATCTTAAACTCAGTTCACAGTAGAGAACTGGTCTGTAGGGGAGCAGAATTCGGCAATAGCTACTAAGCAAGACCAGTGGCAAACGCTTAGAGCTAACAAGGAGAATGATGGCAATAATTCTGCATATGAAAATAAGAAATCCTGGTGAGTCTTTCCAGTACCACATAATGGTAATACTAAAAGCTAAGTAGTTCTTTGGTTTTATTAATTATAACATTGTTTTTGCAACTTCACCAAGTCAGGGATCAGCAGGACCGCTGAGAAGTATTCCAGACGCTGTACAATTCGAGTATCTTCTGGCCTGTGCTATAAATCCTACAAATTTTAACCAAAAAAAGTTTCATACATTTCATGCCAAAAATTTATTTACTACTTTGCAGATATCACCACAACATAAGCATGAAATCTTACCACAGATCTAGACAAGATCTCGTTAAACAACCCCTGAATGCACTGAATTCAACCAACCATGCAATCAGAAGTTGAGCATCAACAGACGGCTAATGGATGTCCCCCTACTGTGCTACTGTGGAATCAAGTGGAATTTTTTTTTTTTTTTTGTGTGTGTGTGTGTGTGTGTTTGTTTGTTTGTTTTGTTTTCTTTATAGTTAGTTTTCATGAGCTTTAAAGAACAGAATGTCATTTATAAGTGTTAGCTATTTAGAAAGGATAATACAGCATTGCATAAATATCTATGAAGTCAGTTTAGTTAAAGTAAGTGACTGTAGCCAGCTCTTGAAGAGAGTATTGATTACTGATTATCATTATTTACTTGATTTGTGATGTAATGTAAAAACTTATTTGGGCTAATAAGTGTTCCTATATTACTTGTAGTGTGTGAATGAGCATGTGAATGATGTGTATGTGTGTGATGCTTTGTATCTCTCCTGGGATAGGCTCTAGCCTTCCCATGACCCTCTGTACAGGATAAAGTTGTAGAAATTGTAAGTGAGTAAGTGATTATGTAAAAACTGACGCTTTAAATGATTTATAGAGATTGAGTTTTTATATCTGCCCTGAAACAACGTTGCTAATTTGAGGCTTCAACAGATTATAAATTTAATAATTTTAATTAAAATTTTAATTTAATGCAACAATGAAAGAAGAAAACAACACTGCTTTTTAAAAAATGATTTAATTCAGCAAGAATTAAGACTGAATTCAAAAACGTATTTATTAGCTTTTAGGCAAAAGATTTTAATTGCAAGAATTGTTTTTCATTAACTGTAAATAACGCGGGGAAAAAACCCTCAAATAGTATAAGTCTTAATAGTTGAAATGAGTTTCAGCTCTTCTTTTGGAAGACATTTAACATCCTACAGTTGAATAGCTTTTAGTGATTCCACAAAAGATAACTTTAGTTTATTAATACTACTACTACTACTACTAATAATAATAATAATAAAAAGAAGAAATACAAATCGCAATCTTTATTACGATCTGCTCCGTATCGTTAACATATCGCTCACAGTGAGCTCGAGCCCAGTCACGCGCAATGGTTTTTTTCCCTCTCGCGCACCATATTGAGGAAGTAAAGAGACATAGGACAGTCTTGTGATTACTTTCTGATAATCAGAGGAAAATGTGGCTGGCTGTGTCGCTTGTAGTCGCTTTGAGTGTATCAGGATCATCGGCAGTGTGTCCCTGTACAGAGGAGAGGCTTTGTCAGCCAGTGCAAAATGAACACGAGTTCGAGGTGAGTGTTTTAGCTCCAGATTCCCCGTTTGTGAGTAAACATGTCATAGGCGCAGCGCGGTAATTACACTGTGTCACACTAGTGCTTGTTACGCTATGATAATACTCATAAATATGTATTAAAATAAGTGTTTTTTTTTTTTTTTTTTACCTTTCCATATTTAGCCACCAGAAACGTCAAATAAACAGGTCGTTAAGTTTTTTCATATATTATTTTTGTTTGTTTGTTTGTTTTTACTTTGGTTTCAGCTGCAGTAATACGAAACAGGATTATTTAACTAATCCCCATCATGCATTCCTGTTTTCCTGCATTCCTGTATTCTGTAGGCAAGGCACTGGGCTGTTTATAAGAAAATTATTGGTTCAAGCCCAGTCACCCCAATCTGTCACTATAAGACCCTAACCCTGTTTTCTTCAGGGGCATTCTATCATGACTGCCCCTGTGCTCTAATTGAAACTCATAACAACCTGACATATACAAAGATCCATAAAGTATTTTGCTATATTGGAACATATCCAGTAGGAGGCGGCACGGTGGCTTAGTGGTTAGCACTGTCACCTTGCACCTCCAGGGAGATTGCATGTTTTTTTCGTGCTTGGTGGGTTTCCTCCAGGGATTTCGGTTTCCTCCCACAGTCCAAAGACCTGCAGATTAGGTTAATTGGCATTCCCAAATTCTCCTAATGGTGTTATTGCATAGTTGCTATTGCACAAACATTTTACTGTACTGTATGTTTTTGCGAAAAACAGTATGCAGCACGATGACTGGTTTATTGGGACAGCTCTGATTGTACAGTCTAATATCAAAGCTTTGACAAAATTCACAGCTGGTAATTCCAGCATGATGTGGACACACTATGAATGTAACATGGAGTTGTTTCTCAAGTCTTAACATTAATAGAATAGCCAGTGCATTTGTGGTTTAAGATATGCCTTCCCTCTATTTCAGTATTTGTAAATATTATATTTTCTTCTGCAGGTATTCGTATTTGATGTTGGGGGTAAAGCATGGAAATTCTATGATTGGTCCATTGTGACGACAGTTGCTGCATTTGGAAAATATGACGCTGAGCTATTGTGCTATGCTCATTCTAAAGGAGCAAGACTGGTTTTAAAAGGTAGACTTTTTTTATTTGCCAGTGATTGTTTATTGGAACTCAAGTGTGCAGAAAAAAATTAATGTTATATCCATGAAGTACCTGTATTTATTTGTTTGTTTGTTTGTTTTCTTTACAGGTGATGTGCCCCTCTTAGATATTGTGGATGCTGCCAAAAGAAAAGCTTGGATCATGGAAAATGTCAATTTGGCTAAAAGACAGTTCATGGATGGCATAAACATTGACATTGAGCAGGCTGTAGAAGAGTCTTCACCTGAGTACCATGCTTTGACAGCCCTTGTCAAGGAGACAACTGAAATGTTCCACAGAGAAATTCCAGGTTCTCAGGTAAGATGCTAAGGAAATCACAAACAATGCCTTGATATCAGCTATAACTTCAATAGCTAACATTTAGTTCTCTTGTGACAAATCATAGGTATCATTCGATGTGGCTTGGTCACCTAAATGCATTGATAAGCGCTGCTATGACTACAAAGCAATTGCAGATTCCTGCGATCTGGTTTTTGTTATGTCTTATGACGAACAGAGTCAGATCTGGGGGGACTGCATTGCAATGGCAAATGCACCTTTAAATCAAACACTGACAGGTAAGAAATATAATTGGGGTTTTGGAGAATGCTTGATAACTGGAGGAACTTACTCATTTTTTTATGATTTGATTTGTGTTACAGCATATGATCAGTATATGGGGATGAAAATAGATTCCAAAAAACTGGTGATGGGAGTTCCTTGGTATGGTTATGACTACCTGTGTCTCAACTTATCTCAGGTAAAAAAAAAAAAAAAAGAAAGAAAGAAAGAAAACAAATGAATGCCTGTTGCCTGCTATTTTATCTAAATTTGTCTTGAGTATTTTACCAAAAGTTTTTTTTTTTTTCTCCTTTGGTTAATTTTTTTTTAATGCTGTCGAGACATGCCAAACCACAAGTTAACAATATAACCCTCACTATATTCGTCTATCAAAAGTTCTTACACTCAGAGTATGTCATACATTGACGTCAGACGCTGGAAATACAGTATCGCGGACCTTCACGATAAAAAAAGAAAAATTCTTTCTATGTCTCTTTTAAAAAAGGAGCATTTCTAAATGTCTTGGAAAGCCTGGAAAGTGTTTTCCAAAAGGAACATTTTTAGTGACTTACAAAAGAACTTGCATGTGGACAAAAAGCCAAAACACAGAATAATCCCCTTTTTTTTTTCTTTTTTTTTTAAATACCCACATGGACCCACAGGGGCCCTTACAATAAATTTGAACTTTCACAATTCAAAATAGCTATGTATTTCTACTGTGAATTTATTGCATTTTATTTACTTTAAACAATGCAGCTTTATCAAGTGTTTAAGTGATTGCTATACACAATGTTGTTTTTTTCTTAACTACATTTTTTTGCAAAGCTAACAGTTTGGCACTATTCTTTCAGAACATGTTTGTTTTATGCTCTGTACTGTTTTCCATTTTCCTAACTTAAATATACAAATTTTATGCATATTTACATTATTTAATGAACTCTATTTCTGTCTCACAGGAGGGCATCTGTACAATTCCTGAAGTGCCATTTAGGGGAGCTCCTTGCAGTGATGCATCTGGAAAGCAAATTCCTTACAGTACTATAATGAAGCAAATCAATAGCTCTGCGTCTGGAAGGCTCTGGGATAAAATCCAACAAGCTCCCTATTATAATTACAAGGTCTTTTTCATTTCTATTTTTATTTCTATTTTTATTTTCTATTTTTATTTTTAGTTCTATTTTTCCTAGTTTAATTTAATTTTTTATTTAATTTCTATCGTATTTCTTTTATTCATATTTATTTCTTATTTGTAAACTTTAATTCTCTTCTAGGGTCTATGACAGTCGTATAATGCATTTCACTACATTTCGTACTGTGTATGTTTGTGTATGTGACAAATAAATTTAAATTTGAATTTGAATTTGAATACAAATTCACATCAAACAACATTTTGAATGTCGTCATAGTGGCATACTGAATTAATAAATCACTTTTCAATTAACATCCCACAGGATGACAAGGGGACCATCCATCAAGTGTGGTACGATGATCCAGAGAGCATTTCATTGAAGGCTGCCTACGTAGGACAGCAGAAACTGAGAGGGATTGGCATGTGGAATGGAAATCTCCTTGACTACACAGATGACCCTGTTGTCCAGCAGCAAAGTGCAGAAATGTGGAATGCACTTATCCAAAAGCAACATACAGCATCTATAACGGTCTCCTAGAAGCCTCCTATTTAGTATTAAGTTTTTCCCAGAGCTAATGAAATACATATTGTAAGGCTTTTTTTCAACTGAAAAAAACATAAAATACTGAAAAACATTCTCAGTAAAAATGAAACTTTCCCACCAACTAAATGAGTTGACTCAAAAGATATTGAAGAATTTATGCACTGAAGTTTTTATTGTAAGCAATGATTTACAGTGTAATCTTAAAACACTGAATAAAAGAATATTTTATATTGTAAAGGGCTAAATATTACATTATTTAGTAGACACACTGTAAACTTTCTTAATTTCTTTTCCTATGAAAAAGCCTGTTCTGTTCATTAGCTGCCTCAATTAGGATTAAGAAATCATAGCATTTTAAATTTAGGAAGTTGCTGAAGTGAGTCATGATGTTATCCAAGGTCAGCAGAGCCGGTGAAAGACCCAGCAAATGAGCACTGAGACTTTTTCTGCATTAGTTCTGCTTTCAGGGATTGAAGCTCCATGGCAGCTTGTATCCTCAGCTAAAGTTTGCAGAAGAAAAACTGAAAGTTTTATATTTTTAGTGCAGGGATAAATGTGAATGTGGATTACATGACCATTTACATACCTTAATTTCTGTGTCAAGTTTCATTTTGGCATCATCAATGTTTTTCTTCAGGTTATCTATTTCACAACTTTCAGTCATAATCTGAATTATCAGGTCATTCTGTAAAAAGTTTATTAGTACTTTAGTTAAACACAAAGGGCTTGTTTTAATGTGGGATAAAAATGCTACTTTTTATTTGATTAGAACTACTAATTAGTAGTTCTATTTAGATTAAACATATATTGTAATACCCCTATCTTTCCTATGCAGACTCACGGTGAGGTGCGTTGTTAGGCACCGTGAGCCGCCGCGATTGCCCACCAACATTCCGCCAAGTTCTGCAAGGTCTAGATTTATTACACATTAAGTCAAAAAAAATTCTAGCCTTTTCTTATTTACAGCTCATGTACCCACTAAAAAATCTGAAATCCAGTAAATTACTACTTATACAGTATAAATATTATGTATGGTGCAGTCTAGTTTAGTACATGCAACTAAAATCATAAAGAAAACTGCTGATTTAAAAGATAGCTATGGACATCTTCCACAATGAGAATAAGGTAATTGCTGGAAGGGCTGGCTGTTCACAGAGTGCTCTATCAAAGTATATTCATGGAAAGTTGACTGGAAGGCAAAAGTGTGTTAGGAAAAGCTGCACAAGCAACAGGGACGTCTTTAGAAGATTTCTAATCAAAGATTATTCAAAAACTTGCTAGAACTTGACAAGGAGTGAAGTGAGTTGGGAGTCAGTGCATCAAGAGCCACCATGCATAGAGGTCTTCAACAACTGTTGCATTACTAGTGTGAAGCCACTTCTGAACCAGAGTCAGAAGCATCAGCAAACACCTGATAGTCTGGGTTAATGAAAAGAAAAACTGGGTTTTCCACAGTTGGTGATGATTTTAGGATGCCTTGTTACCTGCTGGTGTTGGTCCACTGTGTTTTATCAAGGTCAAACTCAATGTAGCTGACAATCAGGAGGTTTTAGAGCATTTCATGCTGCTAACTTCATGCTGCTAACAAGCTTTGTGGAGATGCCAATTCTCTTTTCCAGCAAAACTTTTTTTTTAGAACAAATTTTTCATAAGCTGTAATAACTGAAATTTAAAAATCCTTGAAATATTTCACCGTATGCGTAAAAAATCATGATGTTCGATTTTAAGAGTGTCTGTTAAGATTTCTTAGCAAATTAATTAAATGTAAATGAGTAGTCTGACTAGCTAACTAACTGCTTCATGTTTTTCATGTGTTTCCCAATCACTGTTTTTGACTGAGTAGTGAAATAGCTGACCTTTGTACTTGACAGTTTCCCTGCTCGTCTTTGTTTGTTTCGTCCATCTCTGGCCTGTAGTTGCTGAACCAATTTGTTGTAAAATGTCTCAAGTTCCTGGCGAAGCCTTTTTAAAGTTTCTTCCAGTGGCGCTGTGGATTTTTTGGTGTCAAAATACCTTCTTTTCCATTTGTCTCGTGCTGGTGGTTGTGGATTAGAGGACAAGAGCCGTTTTATGATTGAGACTTAAAGTATGTCGTTTACAAATGCAACTAGTGTATACCTTTCATTAAATGAATTATCATTAACATTTTAAAACCAATGTGTACCTTGGTTCCTATAGTGTCTGTTCAGAGCTAGCAGTTCTTTTCCTTTTCTCAGAAGTTCTTGTCTTGTCTTTTCTAGTTTTTTTCTCTCTTCTTTGACCAGTCTGATTTCTTTCAGCAGATCATCCCCTAGGTTTGGCATTTGATTTATTGATTTATTTATAATTTATTCTTTCCTATTCATCTTTTATTTTATTGCATTGGAATTTAAGATTTTAGTAACATCTCACTGTTAGATGAAAGTTCAGGTGTGGTCTTTTGCTCATGGAGAGGCTGGGAAAGGGCGCGAGGAGTTGAATCACACAAAACAGGGGCTATCGTTTCGGCTCTATCCACATGCAGCTGCTGTAAAAAGAAGCACACAAGGCACTTTCTGCAATAAAGCCTTTCATGCACCTTCATTGCAGACTGGACAGGAAAGCAACCCTGCTGGAATTTTAGGCAGCCCCTAAAGGTCATAGTGTATTTACAAGGTTCAGGCATTTATGAGTATAAGACTTCCCAGGTCTTCTGGGTGACTCATTCAGAAACATTTTTTAGCTTACATTTAAGAAGACAATTAAAAAATATTAGATGAATGTGACCCTCAATCAATATCTCACCTCATCACCTGGTTTCTTTCTGGATAGCTTCAAGGTTGTAGATAGTTTAGATTTCCTAAATTGTAGAACATTATGGAAAATACAAGTCTTATTGAGCAATTTCCGCTTTACTTTCACAGCATGTTTTTTATTACAAATCCACCTTTTACAATATTACCTTCCTTGTGAGTGGAATAACTCAGTATTTGGATCCTCCGTTATGTCTGGTACTTCAGTATCTCTAAAGTTTCTCGGGAAACAAGGTTTTATCCCATTTCTCTCAGTTTCATTTGGAGCTGCTTTGCTGGGGCACATTTCTGCATTAAAAATATTTAAACTGTATCAATTATTTGCATACAGATTTGAATGATAATATAAAAGGACAGCTTGAGTTCACAAAAGAATAGCCTCTTCCCAAGCATAAATTGTTACCATGCTGCTTTACTGCAAACTCCTCTTGGACATTCCAACACATTTTGGAAGCGTCAGTCCACACAGAGTATTCACATCCTGGAGTGTCTTGCTCCCTCCCCTCCAAAGAACTGGAGCTACTCTCATTTCCTAAACTTCGGGCTAGGACATATTGCTGGGGCCCTTGTTTGATTAGTGGGAATTTAGTGGGTTCTTTTGTCTGGCCAGGTGCAAAAATGGGTCTAGGAGGATAACATGTCTGAGAATCGGTGTTGTAAAGAACAGTGCCTGAGCTTAGCGACCTGGAGCAATGGCTGTTGAAATTCTCTTTAACTGGCAGCAGGTACAGCTCTGGGTAAGGAGACTGAAATGTAGGAATAAATAAAATACAAAAAAGGATTATGAAAAATATACCCATGCTATAAAAAAATCTGTACAGATGCTCATTTTGATAAAATGCTTACATAAGGTGGAGCAAAGGATTTTGCTTTTAGGTCTTTCTCTTGTTTGGCTTTGACCTGGTATACAACAAATTCAGACATATTTAAAAAAGAATTGTGTTTTTTAATCACTGATGATACAGTACTGTGCAAAAGTATTAGGCACATGAAAATAACTGATGTAAAGCAATTGTGTCTTCAAAAAAGTTTCTACATAAAAAACATACTATAACATGCAGTAAACAGTAATTAATGAAGCAAAGTCAATAATTGGTGTGATTCCCTTTTGCTTAAAATATAGTAAATTTGTGTAGTTTTATATGAAAATGATCTGCTTAGTTTGCAGAACATTCTGCAAAACCAGCCCCAGTCCTTCAGAGGACTTTGTTGCACCTGCCTAAGACTTTGGCAAAGAACCACAAAAACACACACATGCAAGAGAGAGAGATCATACTGTAGTTATATAAGTATTATTTCTGCACAGGCTACCCACCATTGCTAGGCTTCTACCAACACATTTTAAGAAGTAATATCTGTCCATAACCTCAGATCGGAGGAGTAATGACCCAAGTTCTTCTCTAATGGCTTTGAGACTTTTGTCTGGATGTACTCTGAAATATAAAAATGAATACAAAATAGTTTTACACATTACTTATATAGAAGGTCTCACAATATTCCAGTTAAGTGTAACATAATATACTGAGCTTTGGAGCTTTTTATTCCTGACATTTATTACCATTAGGTCTAAGTTGACAATATTTATAGATAGATTTTGAATTAACCATTTTTTTAGACAAGGGATCAGTTAAATAACATGATCTCAGCTATTAAATGTAATAGTTTTGATAAAGGAGAATTTTTATTTTCACATCTGTAATAACTTTTTTTTTATATTATAGCTTCCAAACTACTTTTATTTACATCATGCATCCCAGTACTAGCATCTAGTTATCTATTTACTATGAAGAGAAAAGTTAGTTAAATGCATTTCATATGCCAACTCGCCTGATAAATCCTCCTGATATGAAGCTGTCTATGGCTTCGACGGACACTTTATTCAACCTTGAGTTCCACTGCTCGTCTGGCACAAAAAACACATGGAGCTCCACACACTGCTCCGAGCATCAACATTACACAGGTGACTAATAAAATACAGCTTTGCATAATTCTATAAAATGTTACAGTAACCACAAGCATTCGAAAATTAGTCAGTAGGCTCATGAAATGGTGAATTTAAATGCAACAAATTATTTTTATGTTACAGTAATATTTAATCAAATTATTTATATTACTCAGCCATTCTGTTTTACTTTTATTTTTAGGTGTTGTTTATTTATAAAGAAGAATATTTGTCTAATGTAGAATTGCATTAGGAATATTACATCTTAATAGCATTATTTCACAAAAAAAAAAAAGAAAAAAAAAAGCCTCAGCTTGTGGGACATACCTCTGAGGCTGTAGCTCTCTCACGCATGTAATAGTTCATTGCAGGACTTTATTTTCAGCACGCCTTGTAACCCTTCAAGATGCAGTGACCAATTTGGATTGACCAGCTGTATGTGAATGAAACCTCTACACATTATCTCGAGGTAGGAGGGGGAGAGTCCGAAGTTACAATCTTGGGTACTTAAACACTGGCAGTTAATTTTATAGTCCACAAGTTTTTTTTTTTTTTTAACCACAGGGATTTTTTTATAGCCTTATGAACAGACAGAATGTCAGTGTTTTATGCTTCAATTCATATATATATATACACACACACACACTACCGTTTAAAAGTTTGGGGTCACTTGCAATTTTTTCTTTTTTGTTTAGTGATTTATTTTTTACATTCTACAACAATACTGGGGATTTCAAAACTATAAAATAGCACATATGGAATTAGGTAATTATGTAACAACAAGAAAAACAACAGTTAGTTGTTACTTTAAGACACAGAGGTCAGCCTTTCTGTAATAGTTCTTGCAAGAACAGTATTGTCAAGCACCATAATGAAACTGGCTCTCATGAAGGCCATCCCAGGAGGGCGAGACCAAAACCTACCTCTGCAGCAGAAGAGAAGTTCCTTTAGAGTTATCAGCCTGAAAAATGACCAATTAACAGCACCTCAGATTAGAGGCGTTATGAAGTCTTTACAGAGAATAAGTAGCAGACACATCTCAATATCAACTGTTCAAAGGAGATTAATGCATTTTTTGGACGCCTTCAGCATTCCTTTACAATGTAGAAAGAAATAAAAATCAGGAATGATCGCAGATGCACTGGCAGGTGCCAAGTCCTGCTGAAAACAAAAAGTCTATCTCCATATATCTTTAAAATGTTAAAAAAATGTCCAAATTCTCCTTGTAGGTGACGGTGTTGATGTTTTACTCGAAAAAACACTGGTCCAACAGCAGCAGATGAAACGGCACCCTAAATTATCACAAACTGGAAACTTCACACTGGACTGAAGCAACACTCCACTTCTCTTTCTCCTTAGCCAACGTACGATGCGTCTGACGACTGGTTTCAATTTTCTGAAGCCTGCAGTTATCTCAGCTGCTAGTGCACCTTTTCCTTTCACACTTTACCATTTCAGTCAACTTTCCATGAATATGCATTGATACAGCACTCTGCGAACAGCTAGCCTTTTCAGTGATTACCTTCTGTGACTCATCATTCTTGGACAAGGTGTTAAAGCAATTTCCCTCTGGGCATAATAAAGTTTTTTGAATCTTTGAATAATCCTCTGGACAACTATCATGTCAGCATTTTTCCCCAAGCATGTACTTAATTAGACAGATACACAGAATTTTACTGTATGAATAGTAATTTACTCAAACTTACCAGGAGATATTCTAATTTTCTGATCCTAATTTTTCCCCATAGGTTGTAAATTGTAATCATTGAAATGAAAACAAAAAAAAAAGTTTGAATGATTGGTGCCTTTTTAGGAGATTTGGTTGCTACTATAGTTGTGTATCTAGAATATAGCTTAAAATCAGAAGAGAATTAACCAACTGAGTTGACAGTGCTGGGTAATCATCTTTTTAGGGGTTATTTTTTTCATTGTTTTTGAATCTGTCTATATTACAAAGCAAATACTTAGACAAACATCTTCATGTGTGATTAAATTAGGATAAGTTAATCTGGATAATATACGAATATCTTGACAAATCTTTAGTTCTATTACTGAAATTTGTTAACTAGACACCAAACAAATAAAATGTTTGAAGACAAAAAAGCTAAACTGGTGAATGTATTGTCCTGAATTACTGAACAAAAAAAGTTATTCAAATGGCTTTCAGTCAGTTTAAACAAAGGAGAAAGACATACTGCTTCAGAATATAATGATGTATAAAGATAATGTAGTCAGTCAACATCATAACACATTATAATATACATCACAACGTCCAGCTGCACAAGTGTGACAATATGTCCTCAAAATCTAAGACCCCCCCCTCCAATTCATTCATCAGTAAATCATCATCTTGACTCATTATCAGAATTGCAACTGGTATATTTTTACAATAAAAACAAATTAATCTGTTGCATTTTAAATGTTACGATCAAAATCATCTTATGTGGATGACATTTTATTCCCCTAGGTCTTTAAAGATGGAATTTTCTTCTGCTTGTGTCCATTTCATGGCGCTGAAATACAAATGGGAGAGGTTTTTTATTATTATTATTATTATTTATTTTTTTATTTAAAACGTTTCTTGAAAATGATGTCAAATTAAAACACAACTATGCTTAGAAAAAGCTTTCAAACTCACCTTATGAACCCATTCATACTCTCCAAACTTGGAGTCAAATGTCCCTTTCTGCAGTGACCGTAGCTTAAGAGTGAACCGGGGCCCTAGTTCCTGGATACCCACTTTCTTCTCATTTTTGAAAATGTATCTGCACAAGACAAAAACAAAATATAAACAGAAGTAAAATACATTTTAATAACAGCCTTAAGAAAACTTTTATACTTAGAAAAGAGTATAAAGTTGTATAAAGATAATGTAGTTAGTCGTTCAACACCATAACACATAATATACATCACAACGTCTAGCTGCGTTGTGTGACAAGTGTGACAATATGTCCTCAAAATCTAAGAAATAGGCTAATTATCTGTTGGCAATATACAGCCAACTTTTAAACTTTTTTTAAAACTGTAGACGGTTTACTTTTAAAATAACCAATTTAGCAAAATAGCAACATAAATCACTTGAATATATCAGAATAGTTTTAGCGTGATTTTAACTTTAGCGAAATGAAAAAAAAAAAAAAAAAAACAGTCAGACAAAAAAAATTTATATAACACTTCAGGAAAATAATAATATGTATATAATTATTATTATTATTATCATATATGTAGTATTAATATATAACATGCATAAATATTTGGTACTAATTTATTGCTACAAGTTTTTATTTTCCTGAAGTGTGTATACATTTTTTTCTGACTCTGTATAGTCAGACAGACAAATAGTTAAACAGGTCATTTTAAATAGGACATTTTAAAATGGCAAACATACCCACATAAACAATACTGAGACCAGGGAGGTATTCCAGAAAGCTTGGTTAACTTACCATTTGGTTAATCTTAACCTCTGGGTTGATTAACCCCAAACCCGCATACCGCGAGTATGTCGGTTCCAAAAGACCTGATAAAAGTAAGTTTAATCAACACTCTACTGGTTACCCAGAGTTAGTGCGCGTGCACGGTGCATTTATAAAGACATTTTCAATAGATCACCGATTTCACTACTCAAAATGAAAAATCAAAGTGAAAAAAAGAGAGCGGCGCATTTCACAAGGGGTTTTAATGCGCGCATATGAGGAATTCAAACCAATAATAATGATAAAAAGCAATACGGCTGCATCGGCTAAAGAAAGAGAGCCGGCATGGCAAAAAGTAAAAGACAGAGTAAATGCGTGAGTGTATTAAATTGCAAATTTAACATCGCCTTCCCTTTTATTATAATACAAAAAAATTTAACATCCCTTCCGCATCCTTTTGGCTGTTAAATGAAAGCCTTTACATTTCCTGCCATTCATTTCTTTAGGTTAAAATACCAATGTATACTGACTAGGTTGTTGCCTGTACATTGCTACTATGAATAAATTTCCTATTAACATCGTCTCCCTCATTTATTGAAGAAGCTTTAACAGGAATGTGTTTGCCATCAATGCACCCAATTACATTTGAAAACCCTGAAATAGAAAGTCATATATTGAAGGATTGTGTGTGTGTGTGTGTGTGTGTGTGTGTGTGTGTGTGTGTGTGTGTGTGTGTGTGTGTGTGTGTGTGTGTGCGCGTCATCGATTTTACTATAAAGGACAATCCTGCCACTCTGTGGAATTCCCCTAATAACATGCAGAGGTTTATGGCCAGGGAACTGTACACACGTGTGTAAGAAGTGTTTAAGTGCCAGACATACAGTTGCCTTTCACATATGCTCTGCATCGCCCACGTTGTACAAAAAATGCCCTAACGCAAAAAAACAAAGTACTATGTACAGAATGTTTTCTAAGCGCAGACCCGCCGTTTGTGACATTTGCAATATGCGGTTTCAAGAGATGTGTTAAGTAAATCAACGATTTCATTGAAAACCAATAACGCTCTTTCAAATAATCATTAGGAAATGAAAAATCATCAATACGCGGTCTTATAACTCTCTCCTGGCGAAATTTTTTTTTTTATAATTTGTGCCTCCACGTCCATGGGATCATCATTAAAAGTGCGCGCCATGCTGAATAACCTTCTGAAAAACTTACCCTGGAACATAACCTGCTAGCAAGCAGGTTATCTTCAGAGAGTAAGTTGCTATGGTTACATACATACCCAGAAAGTTATCTCCGTTTTTGGAACCGAAAGTTGAGGTTATCCACTAACTTACCCTCAAACTTATCAGGGTATGTCACATAACCTGGAACTTTCTGGAATACCCCCCAGAGTCACTAGTAACACAGACATGTTCAATGTGACTCCAACAAAAATAGTCAGCCTCAACAATTGGCCTTAGTAGAATTTAAGTAACACAAAGTATTACAATATTCTAATAAAAAAAAAATAATAATAAACCTATTCTACATCCATTACCTTGACCCTTTATTCTGAATAATTCCAGAAAATGAACTTTATGATGCTTTTAGTCACCTTTCCTCTTACTACTGTGTAATCATATCATCCTAATTCTTCTCTATAAAACAAACAAAATTTAGAAGGACACATGAAGCGCCACTTAACTGTACCTCCAGAGAGTTATTAATCAACAGCAGGAGGTTTCTATACCTGTGAAACCTGAAGAAGATAAAGTCTCGCTGGTTGTGGAACGTGGCAACCTGTCGACCAACAAACTGTGGATCCTGAGGAAATAATGCAGCAAACATACGGCCGATGCTGTGGCCCAGTCTAGTGGTGAAGTTATTCAGTATGACCTCTGGGTGGTGTTCTGTTGGTGCCTTTCCTTTTCTCTGTACAATAAAAAACAAAGAGAGAATAGGAATGGAATAAACAAAGGTATTATTTAAAATGCAGGATAAAAAAAATCTGATAGATAGAAGCACTTGAAAATGTATGATAAGACTGTTTAAGAGAGTGGACTTAAAAATAATTAGAATATTTTAATCTCTTATAGGGGGGGAGGAACCCATGATGCATGTACTTTGGTACAATTGATCGCTTCTCCACTCATTAGAAAGTTTTACAAACCTTCATCTCTTTTCGGAGTCGAACACTGCTGACTTTAAAATGTGCAGTCGGCCCATCAGGAAGGTGACAAAGAACTAAACCATCTTTGAAAATCTCAGGTTAAGGAAAACATTCAAAAGTGTGTTTTTTATATGCACCACAGCATGGCTATATACACAAGCAAGTATATTTTCAATCAAAGTTATACAACAATAGAGAGGAACCTGAATATCTTCTAGATAAAGGATACTTGGCATCTTTCTGTCTTCGTTGATGACCATGAGATAAGTGAAGTCTCGTGATATACACTGAGGAATGATCTTCTTCAAAGCAAGACCTCTTCTGTAGTACACATGTGCATTTGGTACGACTGTAGCTAACTGCTCACAAAACCGTACAGTTCTCTGAAATGAATAGGGGGAATTAAATTGCACTGTTATTTCAGTTTTCCAAACATCCAAGAATGCATTCATTATAAAGGACATGGACGCAGCACAGGACAATATATACTTTGCACACTCTTTGGGATCCATACCGTTAAGAGAGTGGCCAGGGAGTTTATAGGTAACCTTATGAATGTTTCAAAAACACACTTTTAAATATAATACAGTTTTTAATAGCTAGAATGAGCTTACGCCTCTTGGTCTGTCTGAGGTGGTTATAAGAACTTTAGGGTTTACAAGTTTGTTAAAGTACGCCGAGAACTCATCTGTCCCTTCATCAAAAGCCACCTATGAACAGAAACATGGTCGAATGAACAACAGAAGCAATAATACCATTGCCAGTATTACTCAAACATTTCTGGAGACATATTCATACCTCTTCATCTTCTGGGTCTACTACAGTCTCGTCGTATATTCTCTGATTTTCAATAGTCTTTGGAACTTCTTTCGGCGGTGCCTGTATAATTGCATGAACCAAAAAAATATTGCTTGCATTTGCACTCTGTGACTTTAAAATTTGAATTTTCCTGCAAAAGTGCTAAATGGTGAACATGAAAATTCACGTACCTTATCACCAAGTGCTTCTCTCTCCTTTTTTCTTTTCTTTCTTAACTGCAATTTTTGCTGAGGTGGAGAAAAAGATATTAGTAAAAATAAATTTGCAATGCATTGAGCACACTGACAAGTGGTCCGATACAAGACAATGTACTAATTGTTAGTTTCGTATCAATAATTTCAGAGTCGACCGTGCGTCCACGCATGCACATTTTTTCCAGTATTGGCTACCGTGCATATTTAGATGTACGCTAACAATGTTCTGGTGAGATCTTACAACGTTATCTCACTAACTGACAGTTTGTGCTGCTTGTGCAAAAGAGTGGTGAGTTTCCCTGTTGACGTAGCACTGCGGAACCGTTTCTGCTCAAAAATAAATCAACCACTTCGGCGCTATGATCTATTGACCATGCAGCATTCAATTACAAAAATTTTTAATCAGTTCTAAGGTTTGTCAGATTCTTAAGACATTCTCATACTCTAAAGCAGTGAAAATCATCTGAATCACCTATGCCATACCAACACTACGTGGCTGCATTTGTAACTTTTGGGTTTCCAGTGTCACCTAGTGGGAACTCGGTGACAATGTTTCAGGGAACAAGGGGCATTTTGGCGCATGTCCACAAGACTGTGGTACAAGTAATCCTTGCCATACATTGACAGTTATCTAAAGTTACAGAACAACAGTTAAATATGTACATATGAGTGTGCTTTAAAGTTCTTCCATGTTAGATTTTTCTCCCCTTGTAAGGTACATAGGTGTTTTTTTTTGTCATTTGTACTCTCTTTTTTGAATACAGTTGGTTCTCTATTGTTACCTGTGATTGTCATTCTGTAATGTTTTTATCAGCAAAAACATTCTGTAATGTTTTTATCAGCAAACACCTAGTTAACCCAGTGTAAGTATGTATCCAATGTTGTAAACATTAAAGCACTTTTTGTAAGTCGCTCTGGATAAGAGCGTCTGCCAAATGCCTAAATGTAAATGTAATGTGGATTGTAGCGTAACTTGAAGCTATTTGGTTTTCTTAGGTAATTATTGGGTATTTTCAGGCTGGAAAAGGTATGAATTGTGGGCAGGGCTTTGCAACATATATTGAAGGTGTTTTCAGCTTTAACGTTCTTCTGTGTTGGAATTTCTCACTTGCAAGGTAGGTTGTTGACGTTTTGTACCCTCTTCTTTAAAAACACTTGGCTCTACAATGTTACCTAGGATTGTTGTTGTGTAGTGTTGATTTTAGTGTGATTTGAAGTTTCAGGTTGTAAAAGGTGCGTATTGTGGGCAGAGCTTCACTACGTATACTGAAGGTTTATAAGGTCATATTACTGAGTAATATGCAGTAAAAACTTGCCTGGAGAAGTCTAAAATCTTGCAAGTGAAGTGCTCTCTTTGGATACAAAAAAGTAAACATGCATAAGCCTAAACAGTCCAGCCTGTGGTCAACGTTTCCACAATGGTCCTGTTCAGTCTCACCAAGCATTGATGCACTGAAAACTTTCTTACAAAAAAAATAAATATTTTCTTACAAAAAAGTAGTGTAGGAGTATATATTTCAGAGAACCAAGATACATTTGACAAAAAGCAGATAAAAGTATTCAACAAGAAGATTTTCAGTTATTCATGTGGGGTTACCTCAACGTTGAGGTATGTCACCTGGAGATTCCTGTTGTCTATTCCACACACTATACCTGTTTCAACAGGTATACCATTTAAAACCACAAAAACCTGTCAAACCATAACACCCTCTATAATGCAGCCTCCTTTGCGCCCATCAGTGTCGTAAAAAGTGATGTCACACTTTCCTTGGCGCAGTCCTACTCCTTGCTGATAAAATAAATAAATCAATAAAGTACTTTATGAAGCTTTCATGTCCTACACTGAGAAAGGAATACTGCCCCTGCCTTTGGAAGCAACACAAAATGTCTGTGGCTTCTTTGCTGCCCTTTTTTAAATGTATGAAGTTAAGCGCTACCATTAGTCCTGCATCATGCCAACAGTAAAGCATCCTGAGACTATTCCTGTGCGGCTGTTTCTCAGCCAAGAGAGTGGGCTCACTCCCAATTTTGCCTAAGAACACAAAGAATGGTACAAAAACATCCCCTGAGAGCAACTTCTCCCAGCCATCCAAGAACAGTTTGGTGATGAAGACCTTTTCTAGCACCTTGCCATAAAGGCAAAACTGATAAGTGGATCGGGGAACAAAACATAAAAATTTTGCATCCATGGCCAGAAAAAACTTCCCAGACCTTCCCATTGAGAACTTGCGATCAATCCTCAAGAGGTAGTGGACAGAAAGAAAAAAAAAGAAGAAGAAAAAAACACCAAAAATTCTGACTAACTTTGATTATGCAAGAATGAGTTGCCATCAGTCAGGATGTGTCTCAGAAGTTGATTTGACAGCATGGCAGGGAGAATTGCAGAGGTCTTGAAAAAAGAGGACTGCAAGTATTGACGCTTTGCACAAAATTGATGTAACTGCCAATAAAAGTCTTTGATACTTACTTTTTGTAATTATGCTTCAGTTTAGTAACATCCGACAAAAAGATCTAAAAACAGTGTAGCAGCAAACTTTGTAAAAAATTATATTTCTTTTCTGGAATTTCCTTCGGGACCAATAAAATATCTATCTATCTATCTATATTTCACACACACACACACACCACTGTTGTTACCTAGGTTTTCATTCAAGACATATTTCTCGTGAGATTATATACTGCAGGCTCTTATCTAACTTTTATTTAAACTCACCTTTCTTTTCTCCTGCTTGAGCTTCATAAACATAAGATGTCTTCGCTGTTTATTTTTTATTTCCGACAGGCTGAATGTAGGAGGCAGAGAGGAGCCTAAAGGTTCTGCGGCTTCCGACAGTTCTGGGTCATTTTCAGCTGATTTCTCTTCACTTTTCTTTTGCTTCTTTTGTTTTTTACCTTTACCCTTAAAGCTGGGCGCATCTTCAGACACCGGCACCTCAACGAAATCCATGTTTTAACTGCTAAGCGTTCACTGCGAACGCACGTGTGTTTACAGAACGTTTCCGGGTTAGCCGGAAATGTTCGTGGTGTTATTAACTTGCGCATGCGCCGCCTCATGACAGGAGACGGCAGAATGTCGTTTCGCTGAAGCCATTTCACTCAAGGGTGGCCATATTAGTTTACTCAAACAAATACATGAAGTAAAACAAAATAATGGACGAATGCGGGTGACATTAACTCCTCATGATGTACTTGGTTGTTTTATATTGTTTAGCAACAGATACAAACAATGTAATAGGACCTAGTACATAGAAAGGGTTGCCAACTTAGAAATAAGGGCCGGGGGATGTTACACTACGCCTTATGTACTTGTTGTTGTTAGTCTTTCAGCTAAAATATGCATGTGAAACTGTACAGTATATATTCCCAGTGTTATGAATGATCTGTGGTTTATTCGTAGCGGCAGTCTGACCTGTAATATTAGATTTCACTTTGACTCTCGCGCCCCCTATCGGTTCAATACGGAACAGGACTTTTAGCTTCAAAATACGGTTTTTTTATGGGACTGTTGGAAACCCTATAACATAACCCAGTTACAGGTTCAAACAAACAAACACCTATTTATATAATGCTAGATCCTGATAAAGAAAATTCTATTAATTTACATTACCTTTAACTTAAATTACATTAACTGTACATTTGGGCGGCACGGTGGTGTAGTGGTTAGCACTGGGTTCGATTCCTGGCCAGGCTCAATTCCTGTCTCTGTGTGCATGGAATTTGCATGTTCTTCCCATCCTTGGTGGGTTTCATCCAGATACTCTGGTTTCCTCCCAGATTCCAAAGACTTGTAGATTAAGTTAATTAACTTTACAATTGATGTTCCCAAATTGCCCGTAGTGTGAATGAGTGTATGTGTGTGTGCCCTGCGATGGATTGGCACCCTCTCCAGGGTGTACGCCGCCTTGTGCCCTAAGTCAGGCTTTCTGCTCCCAAGTTTCCTCTGGTTTCCTCCCACAGACTGAAGATATGCAGATTAGGCTAATTGCTGTTTCCAAATTCCTTATAGTGTGTGAATGTTGCCACAGTTGTACAAATAGGAATAAATACAATGGTCACAATTGGCCACCACAATTCCTAGTTGGACTACAGGGGTTCATGGATGGATATCTGCTATATGCTTTTAATAGGTTCCTCTATTGTATTCAATTTAGTGCAGTAGAAAAATGTCTGACTTGTTTTAGAACTGTAAGTAAATGCAATTCCCAAATGCATTTATGTTCACTTTTCGACTTTGACTTAGACTTTTTTATTGTCATTGTACAGTTACTTTTTGTAAAATGTTAAATTTTTCTCTACTGTTTGTCCTTTTCACTTACATTCTTTTTTGTTGTTGTTTTATTTGAAATTAAAGCCAAATTAATGGCTTCTAATTATGTTAATTTACTTAGACCAATAATACAATTACCGCACGGCAAACAAATATATATATACAACAATAATTTCTAAAAAAACACATGCAGATTTGGAGAGAAAAGCACATTAGTAAAATATTCTTCTAAACCTGCACAACCTTTACAACTGTAACTTCATTTCTTATTGGTAACTTTCATGGTTTAAAAAGATGCAGACTTTTTCTCTTTACATATCCTTTTAGAAAAAAGCAGCTGCACAATTACTTGATGAAAAATAGTTTGATATGGTGCTTAACTGCACTAGACACATGCTTAAAATCCCAGTTTCTGGTTACTAATCATATTGCAAAAGGCAGATTTTGTCAGGAAAAAAGAATTGCACCTATTAATGGTATACCCTACATTAGGCTAATTGGCATTTCCAAATTGCCCATAGTGTGTGTAAGTGTGTGCTTGTGAGCCTTGTGATGGATGGCAGGATAGACGGCACCCCGCCCAGGCCTCCTGTAACCCTGAACAGGATAAGCGATATAGACAATATTGAGGTATATAGAGAAAAGATGGTCTCCCAGTTTGACCAGTGTGGTCTGTTTAGGAAGCTGGTAAATGTACAGGCCAAGCAGGTTTGTCACAATTGATACTACGCACTACAAACAGCTCTATCCATGATCATATCACTGTAGATGTGAGAACAGGTTAACTTATAACTTGATCATTAACAACTGGGACTGTTTGTTGCATATGGGTGTCTTCAAAATCTCCAGCAAAGTGCACAAGGCCTGCCATTTAAACTATGTTTTATGATATTTCTAATGAGTGTATTTTCTACATTAAAATTCAAACAAAACTGCCTTAAAAAGTATTTAAACACTGGTCATTTCTGTAGATAACAGTTTACTTCTCTCTATTAACAACTTTTATACCAGGCCACAGCTGAACGGAAAGCTTTGTAGATAACAGGATTTTGTGTACAGATGAGGCCACCCCCTCTCCACGCCTGTGTGCTCTCCCTGTTCAGGTCCCCTAGGCAAGTCCACTGGGTTTGGTATTTCCAAGAGACACACCACTTGGAGTGATCTGCATAGGAGCTGAATTTAACCAGGTTAGACAGACGGACCTCCTTGATGTTCAGCGCATGGTAGGGAAGTGAGCAGTTGGAAGGAAGCTGGTGAGCTTTTCGCTGCCATGTTTCCACTAGCAAGTCTGTCCGGAGTGTCTGAGCTATCCAGCCAGCATAAATGTCTGATACAGAAAGTGAATATGGCAGAGATGACAAAGGCTTGATATATTAAAACAGAATATTAAAATTAGCAACAAAAGGGAGTAAGTATTTATTGCCAAAACCCGGGTAATAAACCGATGTATCTATCAGCAATAACAGAATTACTACACGTGCATAAGGTGCCGAATACGTGGTAAACTGCACATCCTAAAAATTGACATGACCGCATAGACAAGCAAAGTCAACAGTTGCTCAAGAGCAGTCGAACTTTGATATAATAATAAAAAAAAAAGATAGATCATTGTCAAATGTCATAAGAAATTAGGGTAGGTCTACATTATAATCATTAGATAATTAAATAATAATCTTAAACACTCTTACCATCAACATAGCTGTGTGATTTGGCAAAACTAATAAAAGTTTCTCCCTTGACTGACATCAGCATTTCAAGTTTTCGTCTGGGAACCACAGTCTGATTTTTGCCCGCACAGATCTGTGCCATTACTGTGATCTCTGTGTAATAGGCTGATGGCACTGAGCAGTTGTATATGTATGGGTTAATATACATTAGTTGATGTGCTGGTAAAAAAAAAAAAAAAAAAATAGATATTTCATCATCGCTCAACATCAATGGCATAAATGATATGTATGGAATAGTAAATTATGCATTTCATTGCATTTTATTTACACTATCTAACTGACAAAATTAGCTATAAAATGACCTGGTCTCTTGGTAATATACAGTAAGAAGTAGCTTTATTACTGCCTTAAATTAAATACTAGATATGTTTGCCTTACATATTTTTTGGAATTCTTTGTAACTGTAGGTCATACACTGTACACCCTGGCCGTAGAGTTTTCCAGTGGAGGGGTAGCCATAACCCATTTCGGGGAAAGGTGGAAAGTGAGGAATGCTGTGTGTTAACCAGAATCCTTGAAACTGGTCAAAAAGCAGTGCCCCTGGACAACAAACACATCACACAGCGATCACTCTAGGCATCACTCAATGTGAAAATTATTTGCTTATTGTGTTACTTGATGGCCATTCCTGTGATAATCCACTGTCAATTCCAATATAAAAAGAAGAAAAGCTTCAGATTTGTTAATAGCTATCTGATCTCATGCAGATAAACTTTGATATTCAATGGTTGTTGAGGGAGGTTAATCTCAGTCAAAAGCACTTATCAGTTGTGATCTTTGTACAAGGCCTCCCCTCTGTCAAAACAGCTAAACATGGGACAATTATCCTCAGAAAAATTATCACTCCCACATGAAAAGTAGAAACATCTAGATCTTTAAAACATCTAGATCTTAAGTGTAAAATAGTGCGCATAGTACCTTTAGAGTGTCCAGAATTATTCTTATACACCAGTACTGGAGGAGCATCGTTGTAGAGCAAGTATGCCGAGCTGTTGGACTGAAACAATTCAGCATTAGTATAATACATATAACAAGATCAAATAGCATTAACACCATAGAGCTGTTACATCTGCGATATCGCTAAATACTCAGATGAAACACTATAGATTTAGAAATGACCATCACTTTCCCTGTAAGTGGTTTTGTAAAAAGCATAGAGGTATTTTTTTTTACATCTATTTTTAACCTATTTTTTGCATAAAATTGACAAATTATTAGTTTGTTGACCATGAATCCTACAGAGATATTAAGGGAAAAAATACATTTTAAAAAATCCTTGAGAAATATTATATATAAGGGGGAAAAAAACACTTTTATTACAAGATCAACTAACTCATGTGCTACCAGTTTTTTTTTTAATAGTGCAACACTACTTAAATTCCACCATCACCCTTTAGTAATATACATAACAAAGGGATGGACAAAAACAAAGAGTACTTGTCTAGCAATGCCTCTTCTTACATTGACTCGAATATAACTTTTTATTTTGTTCTATATTCTTCTAAAAAAAAAAAAAATTCTCCCATGTTCCTAAAGGGGTTCACTATGAATCACACACACACACACACACACACACACACACACACACACACACACACAAGTATATATATATATATATATATATACAGTATATATAATATTTGTGCAAAAATAAATTAATATTGTGCATACAATATAAAAAAACAGTCATACCTCATATCTTTGGTATAGCTGGTTTAGTGTCCTGCCTAATGCCCCTTCACTGGTATTCACTGCATGTTTACTCATCTGCCAGCTGGGTAGTGAGGGGTCCAAATACATGTAGTCAACACCACTTCCCACCTTACCTTGTTGATATCTTGGTAATTTGTACATGACAAACCTTGAATTGTGAAAAGAATGGAGAGAAAATGCAAAAACTCTGCCACGAACAAACACATGTAAACAACACAATAAGGTTAAATAGTTTAAACCCTCTCTACCAGTCAACCGGCTGCCCGTCTTCATTTAGGCAGGAGATTTTACCCTCACATGGTGAACCTAAGAGGAAAAAGAATACCTGGAAGATTATTAAACAAAAAGACCGAAATAAAAACATGTTTTCTTTGTGACACAAAGTTCACTAGTTCCTACTGATGTGGAATCCAGTATGAACTTGTTAAACTTCTTCCTAGTCATTTAGTAATAGTGAAAGTCGCTCTATGCAGCTATATGAAGTTGAAAGAGGAAGCTGGGAGTTTTTGTCTCATGACTTTGAACATGGCGGATATAGTTTGACTCAAACTTGTTGCATTAGCTATTATTATTAGTTTACATTACACTACTACATTGTATTGCCATAACAATTACATCTAGATTAGTTTTTTTTTTTTTGCTATGAATATTTCTAAACATAAAACATGACAATGAAAAAAAATCTGAATTATGGAAATCATGAATTTGAATATATACTATTATTATAAATAGGATTTTTTTTTAAATAAGAAAATTAATTATATAATATGCTTTAAATGGTTACCATTGTTTTCTCAATAATATGATCTACAAGGTTGCCATTGTTTATTTTTATGTTTTCTGTTAAATTTTGTTGCAACCATGTGACTGTTTCCTGACCCAGCCATCAGTATGATTTCAATGTATTGCCCTTATGTCATAAGCATCTTTTTAGGGTATCTGAAACATAAAAAATACTTGTTAAAAATGTTATTCTTAACATGTTTTTAAAAATACAAATATAAATTTTTCCTATCTATATGGAAATTTACGGCCCACCCTATATTATGATGGTTATGAGACACTAAAAACATTAAAATATGATTCTGAAGATTGAAGATTTTATTAATTTGTGTGCACAGAATACAACCCACCAATAGTATAATATGCTGTATCATAGTATAGAATGGTACAGATATTATACTTGTGTTGATGGGTTGCATCCTGTGCTCCCAAGTTTATAAAATCTTAAATCATATTTAAAATTTTTCACTTATATCCATCATCAGTTGTATGATTATTAAATTGTGAATTTTATCTGCCATTTCATTTGTAGTGCTGACATGGTATACAGTTTAAAGCAAATGTTTGCATCCCAATGTGTTTTTTTTAACTGAAAAAAAGCTTAATATTGCATGTAAGAGCGTTCAAAAGCTGATGAAAGCATGTTAAATAAAATGGAGGTGATTATTTGGTTAAAAGATGACATTGACAAAACTTCAGTTTATTAGAAAATATTTATGTATGTATCACATTCACTATTAATATTCTAACATACAATTTATGACTATTTAAGCTATACATTAAATTTTTTTATTGTTTCCTTCTTGAGGCGAAGATTTTACAGCAATCTGAACAGAAATTCATGTTTTAAAACAGTCCAGTCCCCCAGCAAAAATGTGGCCATTTGAACCCATTGCGAAATGCAAAGATACACAAATGATGCCTCCCCCTAAATAAAATCTTCTGTCCACAGTAAATCCTGTTTCTGTTGAAGAACAGAGGGTAAAAGCACACACGCTCGGTGCACCTATTCAAGAAATATGACTACCTCAAATCAGGTAAACTGCTTATTTTGATATACAGTTTTAATTTTTTTTAAAACCAAAACCAAATAGTGTAAATGTGATATCAATTTCTATGCTGAATGTTTTTCAATCTGAATTATTTTAATATTTGAAAATTATTTTCTGTAGAAATTTGAGTTTGTAAGAACAGGTTATGGGAAGAATGAAGTCAAAGTTCTGCATATCAGACGGGAGAGGAATCAACACTACATAATGGAGCTGAAGGCAAATGTGCAGCTTACGCTAAACTCAGTGAAAGATTATATTACTGGAGACAACTCGGACATTATCCCAACTGACACCATCAAAAACACTGTCCATGCCCTGGCGAAGATAAAAGGAGTAGGTGTAATATTTTAAGACATTTGAGTTATGGCATTGGATTTATTACAGTAATTATTAAATTATGCAGTATATATAAAATTGATTTTTAAATGCTTTTGTGATTTAGCTTGTTTTTTTTTAACCATTTAACTAGTTGTCTTTGCAGAGAAAGGACTGAGAACTTTTGTCAATAGAAAATTTGTATTGAACCTCTTCCATGTTTAAAGTTACACACAGCAAATACCGGAAATGGTTTTAGCAATGAATTAAAGTTTGGTTGCATTGAATAAATATAAATTATTTCTTAAATTATTTTCAAAACAAGGAGATATATTCTCCATTGCTTTAATACTTATTAAGAAAAACTGAGCATGTTAAATTTGGCATCTCATTTAGGATTTCGTTTCATAATACACTATTGTGGGGGAGGGCACAGTAGTTTAGTTGCTAACTGAGTTCCCTTACTGGTTTGGGGTTCAAGTATCGTCTCCATTCAAATTCTCACTCATGCATTGACAGGCAGTGTAGACATCCAGGGTCACTGACTTGTGCTCTAAGTTCTTTTGGATAAGCTTCATTTCCATAACATAATATAATAAGCGGCATGGATAATGAACGAATAGACAATTGTTTTTAAGACAGTTTATGCTATCTCGTTGATGGTTAATGAATGCAGGATATTTTGAAATGTGCATAAAACCTTCACAATTCTTTTTTGGTGTATTGTACAGCCAATTCCTTATAAGGCAAACATTTTGAGTTTGTCTGCAGGTTAAAACCATTGAGGGCTTTGCCTTGGACATCTGCAATCATTTCCTGACTGCCTTTAAACATGTAACACGAGCAAAGGTCAACATTGAGGAAGCTCCATGGAAGAGGCTTGAAAAGGTGTTGCCACATCAGAAATAATCACAAAAAAATTCGATTTTTTTTCGCCCCCCCCCCCCCCCATCTCCTTAATGCTAATAAGTATTAAATATGAATAAATACCTACTATTTTGCAGAATTCGGTTGAACATGCCCATGCATTCATCTTCTCTCCAGAGTCTTGGCGTTTCTGTGAGGTTGAACAGTATCGAAATGGTGAGAATAACAAATAGTTAATGTTTTTACTTAAGAGAATATGTTTGAAATATCCTAGTTTTATGAGAAGAAAATGTATATTGTTATAGCAAGTGAGACAACATTTTATGGTTAAGCTTAGAAGGTTGCGTCTCTTTTCAACTGCTCTTACATGTATACTTAATTAAGTCTTAATTAAAGCATAAAAATGACACATAAGCTCAAATACTCACAACTGACATCACAAATGAGACAACTGATAAACATAACAAGAACCCCAGAAAGCAATCTGTGTTTTTTTTTTTTTTTTTTGGTGAATGAATGTTTCGAAATCACTGATTCAGCTGCTAAAACCACAAAACAATCAATGTCTTTAATTAAAACCCTACTTTCAGTCCAGTGACTAGTCATTACTTTCATCTTCAACCATAGTCTCATCAAAGCCAGTTGTCTGGATCAACCTTTGAGAACCAACAGGTACTACTGAAGGCTCCAAATCAGGGTTCCTCAAACATTTCCCTTATAAACCTTTAACAGTAAAGAAAGAGAACTTAAACAGAGAGCTCAACCACACCCAGGTTTCGTGGCACACATTCTATTTGATACTGTATGACAGTTCATAAACAGGTCAGTTTCTCTGTTAAATCATCTCATTAGACAAAAAGAAACCCAAGCATTGAATGCAGACGCATTAATGACCACCAACCAAGATTTAACATATTGCATTTTGGATAGTGTACAATGACAAAACATTAGCTGGTTTACTGCTAGCAAATGTTTGAATCTGCAAAAGTTAAATTTATAAAGGAATTATGGTTATCCAGGGTGCATGGAACAACACTTATTCTGCCACTTGTTATTAGATGCTACTTGTTATGAAAAAAATATACCGCACACAGAAAATCTATGGCAAGACTGGGGCAATTTTTATTCAGTCTAAGCAGAAAACCAGACACTTACTTAGGTGCCGTGGTTTTTATTTTTTTTCTTTAGAAAAACCAGTGATCTATACTGGAATCAAAGACATGAAGGTTCTCAAGACCACACAATCAGGTTTCGAAGGCTTCTTGAGAGACCGCTTCACCACTCTACAGGAGGCCAAGGACAGAGTCTTCTGTACCTCTGTCTACGCTAGGTGGCGTTACAACCAGTACCATGACATAAACTTTGACATGGCATGGTAAGTACAGTATGTAGACTACTTCATTTCAGATAAAGAAAAATACTATGAGATGGATGAGATGGCTGTAATATGTGCCGTCTTCACAGGAAAACTGTAAAGGAGAGCATTATTGAGAAGTTTGCTGGCCCCTACACTCATGGAGAGTATTCACCATCTGTTCAGAAAACAATCTACGATACACAGATTCTTGTTCTTGAGAGACTGCCAGAGGCAAGTCATACTGATTAATTTGATGGTCATTTTATAAAACAGATTTAACAATATTTATGTCAAAGTTAAAAATTATGTCATTCCATCTTTTCTCATAGATCGAGGAGATTGAAATCATTATGCCGAACCAGCACTACTTTACAATCGATATGACTAAACTGGGACTCTCCAATAAGGACGAGGTTGGTTTTCATGTTCAACTTACAACTAAATATGATGGCTGTACCAAATGTAATGCAAAATGAGCATATTTTTTTCATTTAAAGGAAATGTTGTATGTTGTTTAAATTCCATGTGGTTGGTAGATAAACTGGGCAGCACGGTGGCTTAGTGGTTAGCACCGTCACCTTGAGGTGCCCAGGAGGTGCAGGTTTAGATACAAGTGGAGATTCCTGCCTCAATGTGCATGGAGTTCTCCCCATGCTCCTCCTCTCCTTCGCCCACAGTCCAAAGACATGCAAATTAGGCTAATTGGCGTTCCCAAATTGCCTGTAGTGTGTGTGCCTTACGATGGATTGGAACCCAGTCAACTGCACCCAACCTTGTGACCCTGGTCTCCTGGGATAAGTTTCAGGGCCCTGTGACCCGGTATACAGGATAAAGCAGTTTATACGATGAGTGAGTGAGTGAGTGGTAGATTATCTCGCTTCAAGAATTCCAAGTCATGGTAATTTTAGTCCACTTTTCCCCAGACAGGTTGTACAATTCAGATAGAATATGCTACTATAATTATAAGACAAGTGAGGTTGTCTATGGGATTAAGATCCAATAAATTTGTGGACTGTTTAGTATTTCAGGTTTTCATCATGCACACCAAACAAGTCACACAGAATTGGGTGCATGCATCATGGATCGCAAAACTATTAGTGCTGTGTTCTGCGCGGACATGAAACACGGACAGCAATATTTAAATCTTGGGGGAAAAACAATCTGCATTCATGCTATGATATGCTTATTCAAATGCAGTACTGACATTTTTTATACTGGTACCTGCTAAAGGTTCATGTTATTCACTCATTGATTTTTTCTTGAAACCTGAGGGAACTAGAGGTCCCAATGTTTACAATGCAGATTTCAGGTCTTCATCTTTGCTGGAGAGTAGATCAGAAGCAGTCCATTTACATATACATAGTCATTAATTTACTGCGCAAGTAATAATGAAACTGATGTATTTTGGTGGACCAGTTTGACCAGCTTGGCCAGTGACTAAACTGGATTTTCAGCCTTAAATCTATGCATTACATGCAAATTAATAAAGATTATTTGGTATCCGATCTATTCAAATAACAAATTCAGCAATGAAAAACAATCTACAAGCTCCAGCAATCACCATGCTGCTTTTAGTTGTTTGTTATGCAAAGTGATAGACAGAAGGAACTGAACGACACAATGAATGAGGTGGCTGGCACATATAGTATGAGGGATATATTTTTTTTAATTGTAGACACTGGCACTGCTCTTTCAGCAAAACTGAATCAGGGATGTCTATTTGCAACATGAGTTTACAAGATATGTATGTGATCAGTATATTTGGGTTGTGTGTTTAATTTTCATTTTAATGAAAGACACAGCAGGAACAATAGCATTTGTAATGCATTGGTGATTTAAGGTATTTAAATAGATACATTTGTTTAAATAATTAATTGTAAAATACAAGAACAAGTTATTCTTTATTAGAAGATGTCTATTGTTCAAAAAAAAAATGGAGATCCCAATTGCAATGTAAAAGTATCGCTTCAATCCATAAACTAAGAAAAATGATTAGACTTACAGAGATCACAAGGATACAGCAGACTCTTCCCTGGCAGTCTTGAGACTTTAGACAGACTCTTATCCTCTCAGGTTTAAGTTCCATGAAATCCTTTAAGTGTTCTAATACATTTTTCTTTTTACTTTCTTTCAGGTCCTTTTACCGCTTGATAATCCAGCAGGCAACATTACAGGAACTGTACGCAGGAAACCACAAGCCAAACTGTAAAATTGTTCAGAAAAAAGGGGAATCCACAAAGTGTCATCTTAACAGACTTTAATAAACCTCAGTAAAAACCTCAGTAAAAACAAAGTCAACAAACTTAACCCCATGTATTCAAATTTTACAAGTGGAGTTAATAACATAAATAGAAACAAAAAAAATGAAAATGAAAAGACCTGAATTGGTCAATGTGGCTCTGAATGCAATCGATGCAACAAATATTAATCACATTTAATAAATAAGAAATTTAATAAATAAATTGAATGGGAACATGTATACATATACATTACACATTTTTGTGCAGGGTTTGGTGTATATTAAATTTGTGTGCGTGTGTTTATTTTTTGTTATTTAATAATATCAAAAGATTTGAAAGAAATTAGATTGTTAAAACAAATCTGGTAAAGAGAACAAATTATTAAATGTTGTATAGATTTCTCTCATCCCATATATAATGCAATATTATTGCAGATGCAAATGGTGTTGGGAAAAAAAAAAACAGCTGAATTAATTCCCAAAACAAGCTAAATAAAATGATGCACAAAATCATTTATCTAATCATGGAGCTTGCATATGAAGTTTGTAAATTAGTAGTATTCAGGGTTGTGATCCCTTACTTTATGACTGGAATGATAACTAGGATAAAAGGTTAAATTATTTATTTAAATTTTTATGAATTTATTGCAAACAGCTGACATTCAGTGAATCCTCTATTGCAAGATTTTTTAAACTCTGATGTTAAAAAGACATTTTGTAAAAACAAACAACTGGTTGGCCACTGGTGTCAGAAATGCCACATCGAGGTGTGTCAAAGTACAGATTCAGAGACTATTGGTTAAAAACAATTACTTCCTGATCCTCATGTCAAAATTAATTAGTAAGCTGTATCTGTAAATGCAATAACCCAGCTAAACACAAAAAACCTGGTTTTAATTAGACACTAGAGACTAATACACTGCCTAAAAGTCCTCAGTTAAATGTATAGTTAAAAAAAAAAAAAAGCTGCAGCATGGTTAGTTTTCACAGCCAAACACAATCGTGTGTGCTGTAATTTGTTTAGAACCATTAAAGACTTGAATACCTTTAAGAAGAAAAGAAAGCAAGCACCAACAAAATAATAAATCAGCAACTCTGTTAGTCACTTTTTATATACAGACCAATAATGCAATAAGCTCATTCACCATAAAACCTCTGAAAATTCAAGTTACATCTAGCAAAATAACACAATAGTGTTTAGCGTCTTAGTGCCAAATACTTTCACACAATATTTTACATATATATTTTAAACTGCAAACAAAACTGAATATTATGACCTATTTACATGTTTGCAAATGGTCATGTTTTTTCTCTTTTTTTAAACAAACTTTAGTCATAACTCTCCAGCCACACGCCAAAAAAAAGTTGTACCTGTAGAACCAATTTAGGAGAAATTCACATTAAAGTTGTTTTTGTGGGTGTATTTGTCCATAAGGATGCATAAAACATACATGAGGACATGGCCTTGTCTTCAGTCTGCAGTTACCCTGCTGTTCCATGGCATGATTGTCTTCCAAGGCAACGGCCCATCCAGAGTGCTATGAGGCATTGCTTTTTAAATGCTGGGTCTGAAGCGGCTTCACGTGGTACTCATAAATCTTCAAAGCCGGACCCAGTTTTATCGAGAGTCCAGTTAGAACATCGTTACGAGTCATTAACAATAGAGACTTGCCATCAATTTCCTGCAAGAAGAAAAGGTTTAATCATTAAGGTTAAATCATTACAGATTCTTTCATTCATTTAGTTTCTGTACCACATATCCTGTTCAGAAGAGTTCTGGGGACTAGGCAGTGAAATCCAATCAATCACAGGGCACTGAGCACACAAGCTTCTGGTTGGACCAACAGAAATACATTTTTATGGCTTTCTCTTGCAGAATCTTGTTTCTTAAAAGATTCTATTCAGCTTTACAAGTTTGTGTATAAATAATTATGCCAGATAAAAAAAGATATGTGCTACTTAGTAAAATTGTAGTCTTTTGTTTAATTAAATCTAGTTTGTAGTGTTTAATTCCTAGTTTTTAAGTGAGAAAAGTCATGGTATAAGGAATACATTTAACTACTCATGTTCAATTGTAAACATGAATGAAAAATGTTGAAATGGTGCAACTTTATGTCAATTATATTAATGTTAACTAAACTCCAGGGTCAGTACTTGGAACAGTGGAAAAAAAAAAAACAAGGGCATTTTTACACAAGTCACGACTGATTTGTACCATGCCGTACTTAGGTATGGTACACCCGCTGTATCTCCGACATAGTGGGTGGCGGTATGGTTCTAGTTGGTTTGTGAGCAACTATTAAAAAAAAAAAAAAAAAAAGAAGAGAACAGGCAGGAATCTTTGTATTTATGTTTATTATTACTGATATTTAAAAAAAATTACAAGTGCAATGCTCTTGCATGTTTTCCTACTTTATGGCTTTATGGCCTGTGTAGGCCAGAGGATGATACTGGTGCTTGCCATGTGTACACAGATATTTTGGAGGATAAAGACGACCACGTTTTTAAGTAGACTCAGGCAGGGTAGACAAGATGAACTGTGCTTTAATAATTGGGTTATTTTTACTTTTTCTTTAACAAGTTAGCATGAGTCTCAGAGCTCCCCAGAGTGTTTGTTGTTATTGCTCCAGTTGAAATACCCCTTAGATAACAAATATTTTTAATTATTTTTAATTAAGCCAGTACAACGCTACCTGATCCTGGAAAGCATTGGCTTGCTCTTCAAATCCAGTAGCTTTAAAATAATTGACAACATCGGCTACAGCCCAGTGTGCGGGGTCGGGGAGCTGCCCGTTCTCCACCGCGCTGTGATAAAGAAAAAAAAAAAGAGAACAGATCGATCAAATCTGTTCAATCCACGAGTCAACGTACAGTATATGTCATCATGTCAAAAGTTCATTCATTAAACATTAAGAAAACGACACCATGATAATTTTAAAAATACATGTATTATTTACTAACTGAATTTTTATAAAATAAATTAATTAATGCTGTGGATATATTGTCTATTGTAACTAAACTGCTATACAAACACAACAAGGAAACTGCTTTTTTTATTGATCCTGTTTTGTTTACAACACTTTCTCGGAAATGTTTAATAAAAATAATAATAATAATAATAATATATTTGAGAGTAGATGTATCAAAGTTAATGTGTGCAGAGGCACAGCATTATTAAATAGCTTCTGTTTTCATCATGGTGTTAAATAGTACAGTTTGGCATTCAAAACTCACGCTCCTTTAAAACGTGTATACGAATGAATAAAGAGAAACCGATACCGAAGCTGCCATTGGCTTGTGGTATAATACCATGCTTATACACTTGTACTTGTATATACAAGCTGTGGACTATGATAATCTAAAAATAAGGAACCACCGCATCTTCTTACAATACAAGTAACCTAATAAAATATAAAGAAAGAAATAAGGAAACAAATACTTAAGTAAAGCACAAGTTGATTGCTAGCAGCACACCGAAGCAAACTAAACTGCAGCAAATGCTGCCTAGACATGAGAAATGTCTCTTAAACAGTATTACACTCATGATGATCAGCTGCTGGTCATCACTAACTCAGGGATGCCACAAATGCAGTAGAACACACTTTACTTACATCTGTGCTATACACTTTTTCTGAAGTAGGAAAATACCTATGAGGTAAGAAATACGGATAGCTGTTGCATTCTATTTAAAAATAATAGAAATAAGTAAATGTGCAAAAACATGAACATGTCTAAGTGAAATGCAAGTTGACATTCCTGAATGATTAATTAAAAGTACTCAATATTGATATCAGTGTTGCTATGGACCAGTGCAAAGAAATGATAAATAGAATATACTGTGCAAAAGTCTTGAGGCACCCCTCACTTCTTCATATTAAATTAAATACAATTATGTAAATAAATTTTCAATCAATTAAAAAAATAGGAACAAATATTTTACATACAATTAAAAACAATTAAAAAATTGGTTGTTAATGTAACAACCTCAGCAGCAACATCTATTAACACCTGCACCTGTTTCTCACTGGCTCTTGCCTTTATTTAGATGTTTTTGTTTGTTTGCTTGTTTGTTTGTTTTTTGCTTTAATTATTTGTGCATCACTGTGTCGATTCACAAACAAACAAACAAAAATCTTCTGAAAGTAAAGGGACTGAACTGAAAATAGAAGCTAAAGTCATTCAGGAAGTCTGGAGAACTATTCCCCATGACTACATTAAAATGCCAGAAAGACTTGGCTCTTTAGGAGACAAAATATGAAGAAAGACTTTTGCTATCTGTACTCAGATGGGTTCCTCCTTCTCAGAGGTCTAGCTTTCGTAGTGTCTCGTTAACAGCAGCTGTTATTCAAAAAATTTGCAAGGATTATTACGTTAGGTGAGAACTGCTGTAAATGATTCTCACACGATTATGACGCTTCACCTCGGAATCAACAGTGACCTTTAGAGTGTCTAGCAAATGACTGAGAGGAGGTGCAACCAAACAGCAAGCTTCTTAACTGGACATCAGCTTTCTAAACAGGTTTTCTTAGCAACCTAATACACCTTTTCTATATCCAGGCTTGATGCATTGTTTTTATTAACAATGGGGGTGGAGTGGGGGGGATAAAAATAAATTTGGTAAAATAAGGTGACTGTCATGAAGCTGGACAGCTGGGGTAAACAAAGACACAGTTTAGTACGTACCTTTTGGTTTCCATCGAACCATTTGCCTTGGTTTCCATGACAGCTAGAAGAACACAAATAGCTCATTAAGAAGCTGCCAAGACTTAAACTCAACAGTGTATCTCTGTCCCAGGCTGTGCACTGTGCTCTCCAGCTAATGACTCAAATGAAGAATGAACTGATGCTTAAAGAAGTTAAATAGCACTATAAAATACCAAAACAAAAAAATTTAACCTGAAAATTTTAATTTCTATAAGAAACCTAAAAACACACACTTTTTATATTTTAACTATAAAAGCTGCTATTGAAAACGTAGCTTAGCAACTAATTTAAACATAAACTAGGATATGAAATTTAGTGCTTATAAAATTAAATTAATTAAATAATAACTGATATCCCTCTGGCTTTTGCTACTACTAAAGATCTTGAATCGATTAAACACATGACCACAGTTCTACACGTCCAACAGCATGCAGTTGCTTAGCAACAGGTTTGTTCAGCAATTCTGAATTCAGGTAAAAATGCAAAGATGCAGTTTGCGCCATGTTTTACTAGCCGCATTAAAGTTAGGCTCTGGCTGGTAAAATATTTTATGAGCAAAACTACGCTGTTAAAATTGGATTGGGGATGGAAATTCCTGAAGCTCAGTTTCATTGTAATCATATTTGTCTAGCACTAATCCACCTTTAGTTCATCTTTTGAAAGTTTGCCCACTTACAAAGAAATGAAGGCTCTATAATTTTTGTCATAGGTTTATTTTAAATTGATAGAGACAGAATATTAACCAAAAATCCAGATTTTTAAAAATAATTTTAAAAATTGCGTTGCATTTAAGTGAGTAGAATAAGTATTTGGTCCCATACACACCAACAATAATTCGGTCTGGTTTGATCAATTACTTGCAAATGCAAGAAATACAAAATTATCATCAATCCCCCTCGGTCGGGAGCACCATGCACGATTTCGCCTTATGGGGTAAAGATAATTATGAGAAAAGTTAGGGATCAGCCCAGAACTACACGAGAGGAGCTTGTGAATGATCTCAAGGCCTCCATAGACTGAAATCCTTCAGTGCTGCAAGGTCTCCCTACTCAAGAAGGCACATGAACAGTCCCACGTGAAGTTTGCCAATGAAGAGAGAGAGAGAAAGTGCTGTGGTTAAACCAAAGAGATAGTGAGAGACAAAAGTTGCTGTGATGGAGACCAAAATTTAGCTCTTTAGCATCAATTTGACTCGCTATTTTGGAACAGGAAGAAGAAAGCTGAAAATGTCCTTACAATATCCTTACAGTCAAGCACAATGGTGGAAACATCATGCTTTGCGGCTGTTTCTCTGCTGAGGGTACAGGACAACTTAGCCGTATTGAGGGGCCAATGGACGGCACCATACATTCAATTCTTGGGGAACCCCCTGAAAATGGGTCATGGATGGGTCTTACAGCATGACAATGATCCAAAACATACTGCCAAGGAAACAAAGGAGTGGCTCAAGAAGAAGCACATTAAGGTCATGGAGTGGAGTAGTCATGTTTCCAGACCATAATTCTATAAAACATTTATGGAGGGAGCTGAAACTTCAAGTTGCTAAGCAACAGGCAAGAAACCTTAAGGATTTAGAAAAGATTTGTAAAGAATAGTGAACCAAAATTCCCCCTGAGATGTGTGCAAACCTGAAAAACAACTATAAGAAAGATCTTACCTCTGTGCTTGCTAACAAGGTTTTCTCCACCAAGTACTAAGTCATGTTTTTCTTGGGGATCAAATACTTATTTTTATCAATTTATACTTATTTAATAAATTATTTTAACCTTTGCATCATGTGCTTTTTCTGAATTTTTCATTGATATTCTGTCTTTATCTGTCACAATAAACAGAGCTACAGTATGGAATAAAGACAGACAGCACTAAGTGCATTGAAAAAAAGTGTTCAATATGAGCATCAATGGCTTTTTGATTACGGCAAGACTATTGTTAGGTTGGCTTCTATTTAAAAAAATTGGCTGAATTAGCATTTTCCAAAAAAAAAAAAAAAAAAAAAAAAATTTTAAATCAGAATAAAATCTGTAACTAGAAGCTTTATAACCAAATGCAGTGACTGTGCACAAAACTGTTACCTGGATGTCAAAGTTGAATGCAGTGTTTCATTGATGTAATCAACTCAAACTTCATGGTACACTCAGTGCCATTGTTTTTATCGCCTTTTCAGCTGTGTGTCTTCAAGATACGTCACTGTAATTAAACAACCTTCAAAAGAGGAAAAAAGTCAGGAAAGGTGATCAACAATCTGTGTGAAAGATGCAACATTCATTTTTCAGCACTTTCTTCCATGTGAGTGACTGTTTAATGATCGTAAACCTAAGCAAACTCAGAATAAGCCATAAAAGAAGAAAACCTACAGTCAGTAAGGTAAACATGGTTTTTGGGGTCTGAAACACAGGATTAGTAACTTCTGATTCATTCCAGAGAGCTGTTTCAAGCTGTGACAGAAAACAGAGAATGTTTGCCCTATTATCCGGAGGTCATGTGTTTAAACTGCTGTGATACCACATAAACCACAGTCTAAGAAGACAGAAATGGGACATGCTCTCAGAAAGAGAGGGTGGTATCTTTCTTTCCTCTGGCATAATTTCCTCTGATAATAATGAATGGTGCATGAAATTAATACCAGGTCTTGTGCAAGCTCTGTTTTTCTGTCCTCGAGCAAGGCATAATGACTGATGGGTAATTTTGCTTGTCCACTTACAGTGAAGTGATGATCCATTGTACATAGGACTATTTGCTTTACCATGTAAACCGAATGGCTTTGCTCCCCTACAGTTTGGATTTTTACTTCAAATTGCTGAATACCCTGTGCAGTCCACTTCGTAGTGCACTACTAAAGAATCAAAACGCAGCATGTGAGCTCTGGCACAAGGAAGTAGGCAGATAGAGTTTGACATACAAAAGGGATGCTGTTGGCTGGAAGCATGCACCCTGAAGGAAGCATGTGATTGCATTTTAAGCACTGGGATTACTTGCCAGGGTTATCAATGCCAGAAAAGAGCCATATGCAGTCATGAAACCTGTTATGACAACATCAAAAGTATGTCTACTTTTCTTTTCAATAAATACATTCTGATCGATAGCGTGGCTTATGTAGTCTATTGTCAGCTCTGATTTTAAAGTTTAAGAAGAAGATAAAATGTTGAATTTGCACTGCTATGGTCCATCTGAGTTGGATATAATAGAAACAAAAACAAAAATATCAGCAATACTGCACAAAAGCGTTAACTTTACTAAAGAAATAGTATTTTCATTCCTCTTCCCTCTTAAGATGCAGCCATACAAGAAAGACATCAAAATTGTGTGTGTGTGTGTTTTTTTAAAGAGAAAAAATTATGTCTCATCATTTATGTGCAGGATAGAAAAAAAAAACTTCCTTCAGATTTTTTAAAAGAGCGACAGCACGAGAGGACGTGCTTTGTAAGTGATATGGCCAAAACAAAACGAAACAGCATTTTTTGTTTTTTAAAATAAGCAAATAAAAAGGAATGAGACAAATGTAGGCCATACGTACAGTGCTGATCAGGTTAGACCACACATTAGACTGACAACATTTAAGTTATTTAATATACTCTTGACACAGAAACAAAAGCATCAAACTGATTAACTCTGATATAGTTGTTGTTAGACAAATGATGCAAATTTAAATATCTCCTTTTTTACTTCAGTGTTACCTATGATTTATGATTTTACTTTATCTTATTGAATAGCATTTAACTTCAGGGTCTTTTATACTTTTAAGTTTATGCTTCTCTTTTTTTGTTAATACAGGATCATTAAAGTAAACCCAAGAACATAATGTCTTATGATTTATTCCTCATATAACTTTTGTTGTCCATTTTTGTGCAAACTTCACACACAAGAGGTGTTCAAGTAAAAGCTGAATTTTTAATTGTACAAAAGAACACAATGCACTTATGAGAGCAAAAACTAGCCTAAATAGCTATAATCCCCTGTTACACAAATGCACTTTTCCCAGCCTTTCACTAGTGCTTGGATACCATCAAGGTAAAAGGTTTTCTCAGTATGCCGGGGCCAAGATCAGACTGCCTGCATCACGTCTAAAATTCTGGTGTCCTGTAACTCCTTTAATGGACCAATCTTGTGGAAATGGCCTGAAGCGAAATCAGGACTGTACATAGGATGCGACAATAACTCCCAGCTGAGCTCCTGTAATGTGCAAGTGATGTTTCTGAATGATTGTGCGTACAGTTCCCACAGACAGATGCATCTCTTCCACAAGTTGTTGCTGTTGTAACTTCCGGTTGCTCCCACTAAGGGGTCGCCACAGCGATCCAAACCCACTTTTATGCTGGATGATATTCCTGATGAAACCCTTTTGTTTTTGTTGGGCTTGGAAATGACACTGGATCTGGTGGCTGGGTTTTGGACATTGGGTGGAAAGTGAAACGGGCCTTCAGCATGGCCGGTAAAAAAAAATACCCTTGGCTTTTTTTTTTTTTTACCCTTGGTGACCAGGCATTCCACTTGCTGGATGTTTACATTAACAACTACAATGCTATCCAAACCATCTCATCTGGGATCGTCATTTATGAATGTACGGTCTTTTTAAAAATGCTTGCTTCGTTCAAACGCTTTACTGTCTCATAAAGTTTCGTAGTCTCACGAGTCTCGTAATATTCTGTAAACGTCAATCGGTTTTACGCCTTTATTGACAATTTCAAGTATTGTCCCAGTTTGACGTGAACACCCTTGTCATTTTGATGTACACAAACGAAAATTGTACTTAAATGTAAAATAATTCCCAGAAATAATGGCAGTTTTCCATTATATATTTATTACGGTTTAATTTTGGTATATTAGGACTGTCCACACTGACAGCTGATCTTGAGGACTTTTTTTCTAATCCTCAATAATGTCATTAAACAGGATTTAAACACAGAAACGTCTCAATTTATTTATCTCTCAGGCAACTTTGAAATTGATACTTGTCAATCGTAATTGTAGAAATTGTAAACAAAAACACAACAACAACAACAACACAGACATTGATGAAAGAAAGTAGTAAAAGGTGGAAAGGGTTATCAGTGGTTATGAAATGAATCAGTCCCATACGACACTGAGTTGGAGTTAGCTTAGCAAAAGTCGAATTAGAAATATGACTTCAGAGTTTCACAAGAAAGCGCACGTGATAAACAGGGCAACTTTTTTGCCCCCACTATGTTAAACACTATGCAAAACAGAGTGGAAAAAAATAATTGAAATTAATTATGATAAACATCCAGTAGTCAGACAGGAAAGCCCCGAGTACCGTTAGCACGCTAGCCCCAGTCGCTTTAATACAGCCTGAGTGTCTACAACAGTAAAACACCAAGCGTTAATTAAACTGCAGCTTACCTTAACGCCCGAATGTATTTATGTCTCAATTTAAACACACACACACAAACACACACACAGTTACACAACAGTAAACACTGGAAGAAAAACAAACACACCTTTCCGTGCTGTTATTGCAGAGAGACCTGGAGGAACAGATCAGTAGGAGAGTGATGTTGCCTCTCGCAGCTCTGCTAAATTTTACACAAATCCATTTTAACTTCCGGAAAAATCCTCCAACGCACGCGAGCCGTCCGACCAATCGCACGCGTACGGCTGGTGCAGACGCAATGCATTGTGGGTCATGTTGTTCTACACACAACCGTATTGATTAAACATGGATTTTGAGCCCAGTAGTATAACTAACGGTAAAACATTTTTTAAAAATGACCGTTTTTAAGTATTAGTAGGTCCATGGAATATCTTTCGTCTAATATTATCTTATTTAATTTTTGACACTATGTGCTTTTCCATTCCCACGCCGGGGTCTGTGTGAGCGTGGAGTTTGCGTGTTCTTCCCTGTGCCTGGTGACTTTCTTCTGTGTACTCCAGTTTCTTCCCATAGTTTAAGGACATGCAGATTAGGCTAATTGGTGTTTCCAAATTGCTGTAGTGTGTGAATGAGCATGTGTGCTCTTGTGTGTGGGCCCTTCGATTGTCCAGAGATGGTTCCCCACCTCGTCTCCCAAGTTTCCTGAGATAGGCTTCAGGCCCAAACATTTTAAACAACGCAAAATGCGTTTTTTTTTTGTACTGTAAAGTCATATGTGCTTCACTTGCATCATGTGCACAAAACCGGAAGTATTGCGAAAAAAACAATTACACAATTATATGCAAAAGTTTAGTGGCGACCCCTGAAAGGGAACAGTCGAAAGTCAAAGAAGAAAGAAGAAGATGCAAAAGTTTAGTGAAACTGACATGATTACCATTACCATACCAACTGCTCTCCAACTGAAACTAACTTAAAAAAAAAAAAAGTGTTGCCAAGTTACAGTTCTTATTTGTACAATTTCTTATTTTTTACTCTTTCTTTTCAGCTCTGTTTGTCAGGTATGTTCATTTATTTCATTATTCATATTCTACAGTATACATCCTATATACTTCTGTATCATGGGACCATCAAGGACCTGGAGACACAGTTATCAAGGTGGGGTACACCTGGAATAGGCTGCCATGCTATGACACACATGCACACACTACGAGCAATTTGCCTAATCTGCATGTCTTTGGACTGTAGGAGGATACTCGGCAAAAAAAGAAATGTCCCTTTTTTAGGAATGTGTATTTCAACAATAATGTTGTAAAAATCCAAATAACTTTACAGATCTTCATTGTAAAGGGTTTAAACAATGTTTTCCATGCATGATCAATTAACCATAATCAATTAATTAACATGCACCTGTGGAATGGTCGTTAAGACCTTAACAGCTTACAGAACGTAGGCATTTAAGGTCACAGTTCTAAAAACGCAGGACACTGAAGAGACTTGTCTACCGACTGTGAAAAACACCCAAAGAAAGATGACCAGGGTCCCTGCTCATCTGCGTGAACGTGCATTAGGCATGCTGCAGGGAGGCATGAGGACTGCTGATGTGGCTAGGGCGATAAATTGCCATGTGCGCACTGTGAGACGCCTAAGACAGCGCTACAGGGAGACAGGAAGGACAGCTGATCATCCTTGCAGTGGAAGACCACGTGTAACAACACCTGCACAGGATCGGTACATCCGAATATCACACCTGCGTGACAGATACAGGATGACCACAACAACTGCCCGAGTCACACCAGGAACACACAATCCCTCCATCAGTGCTCAGACTGTCCGCAATAGGCAGTCCATGAGGAGGAGATGCACTGCAGTACTTCAAGCAGCTGGTGGCCATACCAGATACTGACTGGTACTTTTGATTTTGAGCCTCCCTTCATTCAGGGACACATTGTGAAACATTTTTAGTTTATGTCTTATGGTGTTGACTCTTTTAGTGTTCATACAAATATTTACACATTAAGTTTATTGGAGGTAAAAACAGTTAAAAGTCAGAGAATGTTTCTTTTTTTGCTGAGTATACATGAACAACAACCTTGGCCAAGGTGACTCAGAGCCCACTGTGGCTGTTCCCATGAACATTCAGCAGGCATCTGTGTGGGAACTGCACAGACAATCATTCAAAAACACCACTTGCACATTACAGTAACTTGAACATTACAGGAGGCCTTGAGAGGCCAGCAATTTAAACATGAAGCAGACAGTGTCATCATAGCTCCATTGTACTGAGAAAACTTTTTATCCTAATGGTATCCAAGTACTAGTGATACAGTATACTGGGATAAGTGCATTACTGTAGCAGAGGATTATGTAGAGAAATTGTGTTGTCATTCTGCACAATAAAAAAGTCCTCGTTTGATCCTGGATGGAGTCCCAATCCATTGCAGTAGACAGACAAATGTGTCACATAAATGTACACAAAGCCTAACTAACATTTTTGAATGTTTAATCCATAGACTTAAATTATATGAATCCTCTATTATACAAGGGCCTTTAAATAAATGGTAACTATAAAAATCATAATGTCTCATAATGATTATATAATTACTTTTTTGGAACAAACTTGGTTATACAGTATATTTATGATTTAATAAATAAAGCAGTGCAAAATAAATGATTTCCAAGCTTTAGTATAACTGGAAAAATAATAACAGTCTTACATAAAAAATATATGTAGGGCAGGAAAAAAAGCAGCATATTATGTAAAAGACCATTTTTCAGACAAAAAAAAAGCTTTTGGGTTTTGCATACATGTTGAAAGAAGAAGGTGTGACAGAAGGACTGTGGCTGGTTCTGCAGGATGTTCAGTAAAACTAATTTTCTTATAGAACTATACAAATTGTATGAAACTCTATATTTTAGGTAAGGGTTGCCACAAAAAATACTTTTTATTTATTTATTTTTTTTTAAACACATTTTTGCTCTACAGCAGCCATTTTCAGATGCCTAGGACTTTTGCACAATACTGCACACAAACACACAAGACTGGAAATCAACACATCCAATTTTTCCAAACTAAATTGAGAATTTAATAGGTAGTATGTGGTATAAAGATGGCTAGTACACAAACCAAAATGAATGTAATGGAGATCATTGTTTTCCCACATTGTGTGTTCTAATTCTAAGATACGGTTTACAGGCTGTATGTAGTTTTGCATCTTTTATTTGTTCTCTAATTTTTCCTTGCTCCCAGTAACAGGCCAGTAGGTGGACAATAAATTTCCCATTTGTGTGAATGAGCAAATCAGGGTGCATGTGTGCATAGTGGCCTGTAATAGAGCGGTGTTCCATCCAGTATGTGTTCCCACTTCACCCTGGGATCCAGCACAACCCCGAACAGTTAAAAGCACTTCCTGAAAGTGTGTAAGTGAATATATACATTTTATATGGTGTAGACAAACTGATGAAAAAAATACATATATAAATAAATAAATAGTAGATAAAAAAAAGTAAATAAAACCACAGAAATAAAAAGCATTTTCCTTTATTTGTTACAGTGACATTATTTTATACATAAAATATGCTACAGCGAAAAGGTGGACACGTCTCTTAAAAATACATGTAGGCTAATAATGCAGGGGAGAAGGCGCACGCTTTCTAAATGACATTGTGCAAATTATCATACAAACTAAATACATAGACATTGCATACTAGAGCTCACACTGAAGAGTGAAATACTAAATCATGGTTCATAATTTTTTTTTATTGTTCTTGGGAGTACCGTGTTCTGAACATGTAAATAAAAGAAAACACTGCCTTTCACTACAAATGTAAGAACTTTGAATGACTTAAAAGAAAAAGTCAGTCAGAAGGGTTCAACAAACAATACATACTGTATATATAAGTCCTTTAACATGAATATAAATAAACTTCCTAAACAGAAAAAGAAACAGTTCAGTCAGAAAAACAATGTTTTTTTGTGCTGAATGTAAATGCCACAATCTACCGAAGATTTAATGAATGACATGAAATATTGTGGAATGTCATGTGATGAGGAGAACATGAAGCAAAAATACATAGTTGAGGATATTTTAGAGTAACTGTGTGAAATGGGGGAAGTTACAGATTAAAAACCTATCTTTTCCATGCAGGTGTTAGACCTGTCACAATTAATACATAATGATCTAATAATCAGATGATGTTCGATTATTTAACCTGATTAAGAGAAGTGTGTGAGGCATTACATTACATTGCGTGGTGTCTCATTTCGGATTCGCTCCTGCGTCATGTAGATATTCCGGATGCGATAAACATAACGAAGATGAACGAATGATAAATATGAAATAAAACACTTATTACAGAAATTTAACCAATGATGCAGTGATGTAATGTAAAAAGCTACTGCAAAGTTGATTATTTTCCTGTTACAGAATATGTAAAGTATTTTATTCCTCTTGTACTACAGTAATTTGTGATATTGTTCTTTAGACCTAACGCTGAACTTTGTGGACCATCTGTGAAACAAGTTTCTGCTGCTAATTGCATTACATTCAATTCAATTCGGTTTCAATTTTATTTGTATAGCACTTTTAACAATTGACATTGTAACAAAGCAGATTTACAGAAATATATATTCAGGATATATCTTTAAAAACAATAAAATTATTTATACATTTTATTTATACATAATTATATCTTCTAATAAATTTATATTTCTGATTATAGATTTATATATTATAGATCTCTTTTACTCTGTCCATAAAGCAGCTTGTCATGTTACCAAAAACCCCTGTACTTTGTTCCGTAGACACATTCATAAAGGAAAACCTACTGACTGTTACAAAGCACTGAGACCTGAGACTCCTTAAACAAGCATTAAACATATCCTTACAGAAACCTCACCATAGTGATGATTATAGGTCTTTGTTCAATCATTACACATTCTGTGTATCTGTTCATTTACAGTTTAGTTCATGTGATACCTCCTTCATACAAGTCCCTGTGAATAAATACAAACCTGCTATTTACTATCAGAGCTGCTGTGACAGAAAATTAATCAACACTTTCTGACCCATCGGATTTATGAATGTAACAGCGTTGTGGTTTATGTCTGTCTGTGCATGCATCACGCAAAAACTACTGAACAAATTTTAATGAGTTTTTTACAGGTGTCTTTGGCCAAACTTGAGGTAACATATAGGCCCACGGGAGGAGAAAATATGCTTCTGCGAAATTTAAATAAAAACAGTCTTATATCATAAAAAAAAAGACTCAAAATTTAACAGATGGCGCTATAAATTTTTATACGCACTTATGAGTGTGCAATTAAATTCCACGCGTATAAAGTCGCGGGCACATCTAGTATCGTGATAAGATACTCAAATCACAGCGTTGTTATGACTATTCTCAGTCAAAGACTTAAAAAAACGTAAATCTTGAACCTGTTTTTTTTTTAAATAGACTAACTCTTTAGTCTAAAACTAAATCTTATAGCTAAAATTTTAATAAACAATCAAATTTTAAAATCTACCACTCTTTGCAGATCCACACAGCAGGAATGTCCATTGTCTCTATTATTATTTCAATTTGCTCTTGAAACTGTAGCCATGGCTGTTCTTCAGTCAATGAAATCCTGTAGGTTTTTAATAAACATACAGGAGCATAGAAAATCTCTATTTCTGTTAAAATTACCTGAAATTTTAGACTGTGGTATTCCTCTTATTGTTGTTGTTGTTATTATTATTATTAATATTCATAGAAGTTGCTAGAAGTTATACTACTAATGTATTTGTAAATACTGTATATATTGAGTTGATATTAGAGTTGAGTAAAAAAAAAAAATTGTTTTCCGGTCTAAAATTTTAAAGAATTACATTTTTTTTGCCTTCAACTATGCAGACATAATTATAGTACAGTCATGCTTTTATTATAAGAATGGCATAAAAATAAACAGTAAACTGTAAATATTATTAAACTATGATATTTGTCAGGCAGAATTTTATAATTGTGACAGGCCCGATCTTACGAATGTAATGTGCATCTTAACGACTAATTAAACACAAAAGTTTATAATTTTCAACTGTCTGCTCTGGCTTTTATTGTGAATTATGTTTATTATTATTATTATTATTATTATTATTATTATTAATAATAATAATAATAATAATAATAATAATAATAATCTTTCAAAATACTTATTTTCAGTAATCTTTTTGTACACATACACACATACATACATACATACATACATACATACATACACCACCCACACGCAGTGATACATAAGCACAAACACACACACACGCACAAACTCACCCTACGTAGGCGGGAAGTGAATATGTCATGAACAGCATAAAGCTTAAAACTAAATTTGCATGAAACTGATGTAACGTTGCTGGCAAGAACAAGCAGCACCGATCCTTAAAAAAAGTGCGTTATCACAAACTAATAGTAATCATTAAACACGTGTAAAAGTGGCCTTTTCATTCATCACAGTTAAAAAAAAGTATAAAATAAAACAAAGTTGAAAACCAATTTTAAAAAATATGCTTAAAGCCCTAAGAAAAAAAGAGAGAGGGGAAAAAAAAACAATAAGTGTGTCTGGTGCTTTGTGTTGCAGCCTAAAAGAGAAACTGCATTCCGTGCTGAACTTCATCTATAGCTTGGTGCAAACTGCACACAGAGATCATGACTCTCTCACAACCTCATGGAATGAAGAAACGTGAAACAGTCTAAACACACATGACGGTCGGAGCTTCACTCTCACCCTTGAAGGAGTGTGAAGAAAATGAAAAAAGAAAAAAAAAATCCCAATATGTAAGAGCCCTTTGAGAACTCTCGTCCTACTAAAACTCCAGGAACTCCTTGGCGCACTTCTCTGTGTCGGAGATCCGGATCTCCTCCTCTTCATAGTCGTCGAAGTTGCTCGTGTCCCCTGGCCCTCTGCACTTTGGTATGATGGGCGCCTCAACCTGAAAGCACAACGCTCTTAATGTGTGTCTTAAACAACAAACGTCATGTCTAGTCATTATTCATGAGAAATGTCTCAAAAATGTGCTGCCTAGTCTAATGGTTTTATTACCTGGAAACCTGATTAACTGGGCAAAGAGGTGATAACTATGTTAGTACAAAGAGTACAGTATTGTCATTTGCCCTTACTATGTTTAACCACTTGTGTTAACAGGATTAATATGCCCAACACTTTTTTTTGCTTGGCTTCATCAGTGTTTCCACACACACACACATTATATGCCCTATACAAAAAAACTATACGTATATAGTAAGTATACAACAATTAGTAACCTTACGGATTATATAAAGACGGAGGAAGGGGATCCTGAGTATGTATCAGATGTACATAAAGTGGATAAAGTTAGTGTGCAAGGTAGTGCAAGTAGCCATGGGGTGCGTCACATTTACATATACAGTATAATATACAAGTGGCAGTGGTGTGTAGTGGGCTCAAGATAAACCAAACCAGGGGAGACAAATAAATAACATCTAGCAATACTGGTAGCATCAAGAGAAGTTTATATGAATCCAAATCAGTGAAAACAATGTGGTTGGATTTCAATTGAATTCTATACCAATCATCATATCATATTTCCTAATGACAGAATGTCAGAATGTCAGGATTAAGGTAAGGGGATAGCAGCATAGGGATAGAGGTAATGTTTATCATTTTTCTTATGATATTATTCACCTCAAACCACATCACTCTTCTGCTTTCTTATTATGAATGAGTTTTGCATGAGATCTGTCTGACCCAATTCGCCAGCTAGCTCGTTGCGTGTGGTAACTGCTGCAAGATGGCAAGTTTCGAATCAGTTCACCTTCTCTTATCCACATTATCTTCTGTGTAAGTAAAACTCATCTGCATTCATGTACACTCTCTACAAAACTGTATGTCATTGGTAATGGCTTGTTTTTTGGCTTGTAACATGAATTTGCTTTAAGGAACTTGTCTTATATGAACAATTTAATAGAACTAAAATTTATTAGAAAAAGTGACTTCCTCGTACAATTTTATTTTATTTTTTAAAGAATGAAATGAATAAACATGCAGGCATACCTTTCTTTCATAAATAGCGATCCAGTCTGTCGTGGCAAACCACTTGTGGTTTTTAATGTCATTGACCCCATTTTTTAGATTGCCAAAGCGTTTGGTGAGATCAACCTGAAGCAGATTTTTCAGCAAGTCCTTTAGGTCGGAACTGAAGTGAGAAGGGAATCGTACCTGGAGCCAGAATATGCACATGTTTACTGATGTAATTTGGTTTAAATAGAAACGTACATGTTGTCTAGTCTATACTATAATGATTCAGTGGATCATAATAGAACAAATAAGCTGCTTTGGAGATAACTATGGAATATAACCCCGTACCTTTCCAGATACAATTTTCTCATAAATCTGGATTGGCTGGTCGGCAAAAAAGGGTGGGTAACCTGCAGCCATCTCGTAGATCAGAACACCAAGAGCCCACCAATCCACAGCTTTATTGTAGCCCTAAACACAAAGTAGAGAAGAACATCTATTTAGTAATGCAGAACTACATTTACTGTGGATATGAAAGCATAGTGTTGTTGTCTTAACCTTGCTAAGGATGATCTCTGGAGCCAGGTATTCTGGTGTGCCACATAATGTCCAAGTCCTGCCTTTTACTCTTTTAGCAAAGCCAAAATCTGTCACCTAACATACATATATTACAGCATGAAACAAAACGTTGTAAGATGTAAGAAAATTATTTCAAGATTCTGATGGTGGAGGAAAGTGATTTACCTGGATGTATCCGTGTTGATCGATGAGAAGGTTCTCAGGCTTTAGGTCTCTGTAGATGAGGTCTAGTGAGTGAAGGTACTCAAACGTAAGCACGATCTGAGCTGCATAGAACCTGGCATGGTGCTCACTTTGGGTGAGGACAAAGAGTATACTATTAAATCAAGTTTATTATGATGGACATCACAATCTTACTGGCTTGTGATTTACCTGAATCTTCCAATTCGTCTGAGGTGTGAGAACATCTCTCCACCAGGAACATACTCCATAACCATATACAAATTTGAGTTGTCCTGAAAAGACAGAAGATGACCATTACCATAAGCAACCATACCACCGTAGTAATTGTCGGTAATAGTTTTAAAAAGTACAGTACATATTATTTACCTGCATCAAGCACAGAAAACGAAGACATTTTGAATTATTAAGATTTAGTTCAAAACTGTCTGTCGCATTATTAAAACTTGGTAGAACTGTGAACTTCATGGAAGGAATGAGGTCCAAAAAAACAAATGAACTGAAATTACCTTAATGTTTTTTTTTACTGACAGTTGAAATCTGAGCTTAATAGAGTTTAATAGAGAAAGTAAAAGCATTTCCACACACACACCGTGATGATAACTCATAGAATTGGGATTAAACAGATGTGCTTATAAGGATTTTTAGGCTTATTCTAAAAGAAGTCTAAAAAAAAGAAATGAGCGCTTTAGAGCAATGAAAATAGATCATGTGGTCTGATGAGTCCATGGGTGTATCAGGGTATGAAGGGAAGCGTACTGTATGAAGCAATTCACCCATCATGCATAATGCCCACTGCTCACCCATTATGTGGCAATAAATGAGTCAGCTGATGACCCGAATGTACAGAATGACCAGGGTATCACATCAGTGGATTTTTTTTTTATTTGGGGGCATATCCCAAGACCCAAACTGTGGAAGAGTGGTTCTGGAGGTTATGAGGAATCATTTTCATATGTAAACTGGCTACCACATACAGTAGTGTGCTGAAATCAAAGCTAAAAGCAGTCAAACAAAGTAATAAAGTGGGTGACTTATTTAAGAAATAACTAAATGTGTAAAGAAATAATTCCACATATAACTGAGGTGTTAAGTAAAAAACACTATCAGCCGTTTACCTTGAAAGAGTATTCCAATCTGACGAGAAATGGAAAAGAGACAGCCTGCAATATTCTCTTCTCATTTAACGTGTGTTCTATTTGTTTCAGCTTCACCACCTTGAAAACACGCAAAAGACAAACTGACAGACTGTACCAACAATATAAGATGAAATTACTGAATACACATTTTCTTGTTCTAAACGTTGAGAGATTTTACATGCATTCATCTTGGGTAATCTACAATTGTCGAATCTAGACCAAAAACAACACTATAGAATATTATAAGATATAATTATTGCATTATTAAACTTAACATGACTATGCTGGGGAATATTCGCACTGCTATTGACTTGTGTATCAATCCTACAAATATTATAACAGAAATATAACACTTTGTTCATTGGTCTAATGGTATTCGTTTTCCCTGTAATATCCCTCTTTATCTCCCACCAGCTTTTCTCTCTCGTGCTCCTATTGTATTTTTACTAACATTTAAGCAAAAGATTATTAATTCATGCATTAATGCATTTTTTTTATTTTACCATTACTTAAGGGTTATTAAAATCCTTGAATATTGAACTACAATTATACAACTAAAATGCAGCAAATAATGTTATTTAAGGGATATATAAGAAAATAATATAACATTTATCCAAGTCAAATTATTGCAGTTGTAAATGCCATATGTGAATTAGTGAATATGAAAACTACAGTCTCCTTAATACACCCCAGGCATTGCTCACAGTTTTAACAGTGCTCATTTACAGTGAAAAAAAAACAGATTCTCACATCAGCTCTACTCATCACAAACGGAACATAAAGTCGGCTAAAATCGATGGTGCACACATGTGCATCAAAAACCAACAACGTGTAGGTGTCATCTGCTAGGTTTTACAGTAAAGACGCAAAACATTCCTGTTTCCCCTGTAAAGTAAACCTAACACTGTTCAACTGGTTTGAGGTTTTGTCTCCCGTTATACTCACTTTCTGCTTGTCTAGGATCTTCATAGCATAGTATTGCTCCGTTGCTTTATGCTTCACTAACATAACTCTTCCAAAAGAACCAGTACCCAGAGTCTTCAGTCTTTCAAAGTCATCAAGGCAGGTTGTGCTCTGCGGACATAAAAGAGGTTGAGTAAAAAACGTCACTACGAAGTAAGCACATTAGTACAAATGCAACGGCGTACTGTGGATCTCTTACCTGTGGCGGACATTCCCATTTCCTCAAGAAATCCTCTCTGGCTTTGGCTAAAAATTCTTTCACTAAAGGAAACAAAGAACCAAAGAATACAAAAGGTTATACACTTTTATTTTTCAGTTGTACATTTATTATGCATGCAAAATTCTGAGGGCACGTTTAAAAAACAAATCAAAACAAAAAAACTACCTAACATATTTAAGGCAATCCATGAAAAACTGCACCATTTTATACCTAGCTGATGTACATGCAAACTCAAAGGAGACACAAACCACAACAAACATGCAGGTGTACCACACTGCAAATGCATCTGCCCTTTATTTTAGAGAGTGTGATAGACTTGCATACTGTAGAATAGAAATAATTCCTAGTCCTATACTCTACATAGTATAAATAGCACTCTAGGAAACTGGACATTCTCCATGTTAGTGATGTTTTATAATAAATTAAGAAAGTTTTTTTTTTTTAATAAAGTTGGATAAGAAGGAGCATGTTACATAAGAAAAAAAACTGTACATTTTTGAAGACTAAATTTTTAACTTCTGTTTTATACATGAGCTAACAAAGTGCAGTTAAACCTTGGATTGCGAGCATAATTCGTTCTGGAAGCGTGCTTGTATATCTACTTCCCCATAAGAAATAATGGAAACTCAGATGATTCACTCCACAACTCAGATATATTCATCTAAAAATAATGAATACAAATTTTTAAGTAAAAAAAATAAAAATAACCTGCACTTTACCTTCAAAGTGAGACGAGAGTGGAGAAAAGGTTGGGAGGGGGGGCTATTGTGTAAAATGACTTTTACACATGCGCGCACAAGCACAAAGACACACACCACACACACTGTAAAGGAAACACTGCTCCATCTGCAAACTTCTTTAACAAGAAACCTCTCTAATGACACCTGCTTTTGCCTCCTTTTGAGAATTTCGCAGAAATGTGGCATTGCATTGCTGTTAAACTGATTAATATCTCGCACTGCTACAAACACGTGATCACAATTTTATAGTAAATGGTAAAAGCGCACACGGATTTTGACTAAACAGGTGAGTATGCTCACTGAGACCGAGCAATGGATGACCATTGGATCAGTTGTGATCACAACTGACAAAGCTGTGACAATGTCAATTGTTGAGCTATACAAATATAATTGAATTGAATTAAATCACATGATGCTTAGCAGACAAAGAGCATGCATACTACTCATGTTTCAAGATCTTGCGCGTTTATCAAGTTTATTTAAAAATTTTGCTTGTCTTACAAAATGCATGCAGACCAAGTTACTCGCAATCCAAGGTGTTTCTGTATATGGCTGTGTTACGTTTTTGCTATAATCTTAAACATGACTGATTCTGTACAAGGACTTGAACAGATCTGCCGCAAATCGACAAACATTTTAAAAAATTTACTTCATCGTTATTCCAAACACCCCCCCACAAAAATGATTAGGCCAGAAAGACACCTTTCTCATTTGTCAGTGGGGATTCATTTAGGGCACTGAATAAATATTCGTCTTTAAAAAATCATTTAATTAATCCCTTAGGTTGTACACGAAACCCATATACAGTAGAGCAAATTGTTTCACATTACATGTACCAGGCTGTATTTAACATCACATTCTCTAAAACACTGGGCATTTTGTAAAACAAGAGCATACCAAACGCTTCTACAGTTCGCCAGGAATTTCAGGAACATTCACCCACACGGATGAAATGACAACCGGGGCAGGAAAAGAGTGGAAAAAATGTTTAGGCACTTCTCAAACTTTAAGTCAACCGAAATCTTAAAAATATATATATCATTATCCAAACGATACAAGACCAGAAGTTGTGTAAATAGTTTTATCAAAACAGCATGTACGACATGACATTTTGTAGGTATCATTATAAATTACTACAAGAAGTGCTATTTAGTTTTTGACCGCAAAAAAAGGAAACAGAAGTCTTCCTGTGAGTGTGCAGATAGCACTGTGCGAACCACAGACGGCTATCCGAGACTGTATCGAACATACTCGAGCAGACTACACTACAGTCCTGATGTTCCTCAATCACCTCTTACGGATCTCATACAAGACGTGATAGAAGGATTTTAACGCAACAAAGCAACAGGAGCAACCACGAACGAGTAGCAATTCAGCTATTATAGTGGTCCAAAAATAAATAAGTGACAATCTACAGTGCTCATCATTAAACCAAGTGTATACCACGGTACGAAGGAGGATTTCATAAGCAATAACAAACCATGATGACTGAGTGCACGCATTTCCTGGAGAAAAAAAAAAATTACAGATCATCCGATTGGATGATTTCAATTTTGATAGTAAACTTTTGCAATAGCGTAAAGATCATAACAAGTTGCTGAAGATTATTGGGTAGTGTGAAAGTTGGCAATTTAAAAAAACATGCAGAAAATATACACAAGTCCCAATAAGTGGTAGTTTAGGCACAGATGGTTTTTGCTTAGTTGCTCTAAAGCCTATATTAATATCAGCAGGTAGTTAAAGTATATCCCTTAGTATTTGAAAGAAGTTGACTTTACACTTATTCCTGGCATTATTATTTACACATTATGTAGAAATGAAGCAGTTTAGAAAAAAAGAATAATGCTAGTATGCAAGTATGATAAATTTCTACATCTTGAGCAATAATAATAATAATAATAATAACAATAATAATAATAATAATATGTCACTTTTAACATTGCTGTTTGGCGTCACTTCTTCCACTTTCAACAGTACAACTGTCTAGCCTCCCGTCAAGAAAGGAAGTTGTATTTGTAAGCTAATTTGGAAGTGAAATTTCATTTTTATAGTAAAACAATCATGATAATTGCATTCATAATATTTGTTTTCTGTGCAGCTCTATTATTCAGCCATCTATTTCTATAAAGAACATGATCTGCACTGTAATGTTTAAAATGTAAATAAATCAGATTGTTACTAAGCACTTGCAGACCTGCTTGATTTCACTTACTTGCTTCTTCCCACATGACGGTGTACCCCAAGACGTGCGGTCCTTCACTCTCTTGCGATTTATCATGGTTTCCCTTGCGAGGTTTGTTAAACCAGAAACGACTGGCCAAATTGTCCAGCTTTTGCAGAGCAGAGTTGGTGCCTAAGATTTGATCCCTGCCTTGGGCCATTGGCTAAATTATTCCGTGCTACAACTGACTGAAACACGCAATGTGCATGGGCTGTATGTTTCAGGGCCCTGGTGAACAACAGACACTTCCTGTTTGTGATAGTTCCCTCGCTTTGCTTATTGCAGCCACGGTCTGCCTTACCGCATACACAGCTAGTTACACTTCCTGTTCATGAAAACTGCTTCATATTTTTTACAGCAACTATTGGACAGCAGTTCTCCTTATCCTGATTGAAACAATACCTTGTTGAGAGTATTTAAAATGGGCTTGTTGTTCGTGCACCTGAGACCAACTGTCAACTCTAGAATTATTGGCACCCTGCAAAAGAAGAAAAGTGTAGAAAATACACACAGCACGCAGGAATTGTGCTGACTTTTCATACCCAAAATTTCTTCTCTTAGAAATATGCATGTCAGTCTTACTGATGGCCCTTAGGGTTAAATGAAAATAAAAGTAATTACATTTAAAGAGGGAATCCCAAAGTCAAATAAAACAACACAATAAACGCAGTTATTGACCTGCCAGGAGTGTACATACATACAGTATACAGTACAGCATGCCTATTTATATATATATATATATATATATATATATATATATATATATATATATATAAATCTTGAAAACTGTATATAAAACACTACATAGCTTTGTTTGCAGGCAGGATTACTGTACATGAAGTGCAAACTGCTGCCTTAAACTAGTACTAAACCAGTGTTTAATCTGTTCCAGATGCGAGCTCTTGAAGTGACATTTTGTACTGGGAAACGCATTTTCCCATAGGAAACATAGTAAATTCAGAAATTCCATTCCAGCCACCCAAAAATATAAACAATATTACCAATTTCCAACAAAATAATTATATTTGTGCATATAAAAACAAGCAAAACATTTAGAGAAGACATGTAAATGTAGTAAAATGTGAAATAAATAGACAGGTAAAGCTCACTTAACCTTAATTTATGATCCCTTTTGGAACCGGCTGCTTAAAAAACAAAACTGAAATTCTACCTTTTCTTCTTGCTACTGTGCTCGCTAACTTTCTTGGGACTCATGGGGCACAAAATACAAAACTTGCTTCGCTTGGCTTGGTTACTTATCTTGTACTTTCCTTTCAGGTGCAAAGCAAGACAACTTCTAATGACTCAAACTAAATACCGGTTCCTCCCACAGTCCAAAAACATGGAGATTTGGTTAACTGCCATTCCCTAATTGCCCATACTGTGTATTTATACCACCTTGTGCACAAAGGCCACTTGTGACCCTATATATATATATATATATATATATATATATATATATATATATATATATATATATATATAGCATATCCAGCAAAATATATATATATATATATATATATTTTTTTTTTTTATTATTTTTTTTTTTTTTTGCTGGAGCACAGACAGGACTCACATTCTCTTGTCTGTCACCAGCGGAGGTCCCTACCTACACTGAGCTACATCCTAGGGACCTGCATCCATCTTTCTCATATACACTTTCCGTGTGTGTGTGTATATATATATATATATATATATATATATATATATATATATATATATATCTATAGATATAGATATATATAATATACACACATACACACACACACACAATTCCATACATATACTGTAGATGGTTGTCCCAGAAGGACAGAAGTAGAATTCTAAGGAAAAAAATTAATTTAATCCATTTTAGAATAAGGCTTTGACATAAAATATGGAAAAAATGATGCGCTGTGAATACTTTCCGGATGCCCTGTATATGGGTTAATATCAACCCAACAACCCACTGTAGGTTTTTTTAAGGATGTAGTGTTTACTTCTTTTTGCTACAACACTCTTACGATTTTATGAATAAAATTCTATTACAATTCTAAACAAACTAAGCAAATAATTTGCTCCTGGTACGGAACAGGATGCTGAGCTGTGTGAATACTTTAGAGTGCACCACCTGCAGGATTATAGAGAAACAGCAGCATTTTACCATTTAAATAAATAAACATAAATTAATTTTTTAAACTGACTATTGACAGTTGTGACTGTGATATTATCAGTTCTATTTTACAACCAGAGGCAGTGAGGATCATTTGATTATGTTCTTGTGTGTACACACATACCGGGGAGACAACTGTATGAAAAAATAACTGACATAAATACTCCTGTCACACAGCTATCATTGTATCATTTATTAGTTTTCTTACCTTGTGCACATGCTGGACTTTGTGTGCACCTTCGAGCAATGTCTAAGATCCCTAAAAGCTGAGGAAAAAAACATCTATGTTTCTGCCGTCTTGGTATTAACTCCCCCGAAGTAGTCCCCCGTTCAAGCCTTTCCTGCACTGATTTTGTGAAACCCTGTAGGTCAGGTTCTTTCTTTGGACCTGTGGCTGTAGATGGCCCACGTAAAAAGGCATGGTTTGCTGAAATTGGAAACTAGTACAGCTAAATAGGTGGTTGGATGGTTCACAATTGGCACTATTAATTTGTACCATGCCCAGGAATGATTGCTCCCCCCACCCACTCCCACCCTGGCCAGCATTCAACTTTTTTTTTTGTTCTCCGTTCTCGCCTGCACTTGCCTATTAAACCCTTTAATAGGGAGGCGGCAGGATGCATCTAGTTAGTTTGTGGGCCGCCATTAAACACAAAAGAAGAAGTGAACACGGAAGTTAACTGATAAGCTATGCCTAATATTACTGATATTTTGGAAAAAATGGCAAGAACAACACACTGACATGCCTTTCTACTAAGTCAGAGGATGAGAGTGCGGACAGAAATTTCAGAGGAGACCAATAGCACTGATGACGTTGCGTCTAAACAGCGAACTACTTTCATGCACTGGTACAATTCGTTTCAACATCTGATTCGATCCACCGTACTGTGTCCGAGACACCTCTTGAATCGTTCCTGAGCCTGTAACAATCGTTTTCTTACTGATAGAAATGTACCAGACTTTGGAATCAAGTGTTCTGAGAAACTACCCTACGGCCCTATTATGACAACTCCTTAAAAGAAAATCGTAAAAAGCAAGGGTGCTCCATCTATATAGGTCTTACATAGTCTCAGGAGAAAACCATGACGAGCCTTCATATAGGGACTGCCCCAACTGTGACATTCCACTTTACGAGGAGTGTCGCCCTCTTGTGGCACGTCACTTCAAGTAGTCTGCACAGATGTAACCATCACAGAATCGTGCATATTCTCCAGACCTATGGACCAGCGATGCAAATGTGGTAGGATCTAATAAGAGCTGGACTTCTCATGGCATTGTCGCGGAGGTTATTCAGATGATCCAGGGGTGACACGGAAAGCTATTTATACATGTACACAACAGCGTGATTCTATGAACACTGGAACACTGGGCATTCGGAACAACTACCAAGAAATGATGGTATTTATATCAAATACTGAGTCATATGGTCACTTTATATCTTTGTTACCAGGTCTCAGCTGCGACTGTCCATTTTCTCTGAACAGGGTGCAAATCCATCGAAGGACACACACACACACACACTACAGGCAATTTGGGAACACCAGGTAGACTAATCTGCATGTCTTTGGACTATAGAAGGAAACCGGAGCACGAGTATAACATGCAGACTACATGCACACAAACCCCAAGGCGGGACTCGAACCTGGAACCTGGACCCTGGAGGTGCAAGGCAGCAGTGCTGACCACTATGCCACCGTGCCGCCTTTCCTGATAACCTTTTGTAATACAGGATGTCTATTATTACTATTTGAATCCTTTAAAATGTTGTCTATGCCTTTGAACTTGAAACATTAGTAAATAACATGAAGTTTCTTCTATACAGTATAACGATACAGCAGATCAAATCTAGAGATCTACATTTGATGTAGTCTTTGAACTTGAAACATTGTAAAAGATCAAATGTAGACATCTGAGACAGGTTACACTTTGACTCCCAGAGTAAATCCAAATGAATGAATGAATGAATGGAAGCTGATGAAGCTGGCTTGCTCCAGTCTTTCTACAGAATGTCATTAACCCTAATGAGAAGCTGTAAATTACACACATACACACAGTGTTAGCTGACTATAACCTATAAACCTATAACGCTTTTTACACTTACCGCTTTCTAATTCGTTGCCTTTCTTGGCAGCAGCGGCGTTTCCCATCGTCAGGAAGACACTTACACACAGTCGGATGCTTCTCCCGGGCTGGTTAGCCAGCTAGCAAGGGCTCCTGCTCGACTCCGGTCCAGGTGGACAGCTGGCCTGCTAGCTAGCTGTGCTCTTCAGCTCGCTTTATAGTTGGCATCAATCGTGTGAACAAGCAAGCTAGCGAGCTGTCAACGCTGCCAGACAACACCGGCAGCTAACAGCGTACAGAGGGAAGCCCTTTCAGGCGCTGTAACATCATCGGCTCGTGTAGTATCTGTGTGTACTGGGGACACTCATTGGCCTGCGCTATTTGGCGCGAGATGTCGCCGATGGAAACAGCGCAGGCAGGGAGAACTCTCGTCCTGGCAAAAATAAAAACAAATCCCAATCATCAGCCGGATGTGACGCGGCCTGCGTGGTCCCGCGTCCAGTTTCAACCATAGCGCCAGCAAGTGGAGGATCGGGGACAGTACGGCCTGCATCAGGACCCCCGAGCATCACCAAGGATGAGCGCACACACACACACACACACACACACCATGCATCACACGTTCTCTCTGCTGGTTAACAGCGTAGTGTTTGGTTGTTTTTGTTGTTGTTGTTGTTGTTGTTTTAATTTGATTCTTTCACAATCACTGATCCCAAAGAAAATTTATTAAAAGGAATGAATGTTCATTCATTCATTCATTCATTCATTCGTTCATAGATAAATAGATAATTTGGTAATCCCCAAGGAAATCCCAGAGGTGCAATCACATCTACAAATCTGTCTTTGTGTTACTGTCTCAACTGCACATCTGGAATTTCCTTCAGGCTCAATAAAGTATCTATCTATACTATACCAAGCAATCAATCAATATTGATTTGTATAGCATTTTACAGCACCCTAAGTTGAACCAAAGTGCTTCACAGCATTTAAACAAAATATAACATAATTTTTTTTTTTTTTAAATACATGAAACCAAAAATATTAAAAGCCATTCTAAATAAGTGCATCACTATATGGGCAAAAGTATTCGAATACTCAAAATAGGACTTTGCCAATGCACAAAGCAATTTGATTAATTAATTCATTCGTTCATTTATTCATAGATAAATAGATACATATTTCTATCCATCCATCCATCCATCCACACTTAATGGACAAAAGTACTTGTCCAAACCTAATAATTATCTAATTTGGGTGTTTCAATCAGGCCCCGTATTCCTCGTCTTAATGCATCTTGATGCTTTAGTTGCCCCTCCAACAGGATGAGATGGATGGATGGATGGATGGATGGATGGATGGATGGATAGATAGATAGATAGATAGATAGATAGATAGATAGATAGATAGATAGAAAGATACTTTATTGACTCCAAAAAAATATCCAGATGGGCAATCAAATCTACAAACCTGTCTCTGTGTTACTGTCTCTTGAAAATCTAAAATTTGTTGTTCAGTATCATTAAAGTATCTATCTATGTTTTATTTGTGCGTGTTAAGACCTACAAAAAGCCATCGCTGCCCCACACAACTTGCACACGTCAAGTGCACCACACATAGGCTGCACATGCTGGAAAAAAAGCATCACACTATGATGTTACTTAATGTGATGTGACGTGATGTCACTGAAGGTGTCAGTGAATATAATGTCACTCAATATATCGCCACAAAGTTATTAATCACTTTTCAGCATATGTTGAAGGCATCGTCACGACTAACCCGTTTGAGATCTCAAAAATCTCTCAAAATCCATCAGGTGTGTTTTTGCGAATGACCCAAAATAACCGGCCTCCTGTTGAGTTAAACCCAGGACATGCAGTGTGAAAGTTCGGTTCAATGAGCTCTAAATGTGTACTGAGTTCCGTGTGCCTACGTAAAAGTGTGTATAAGGCTATCCAGCAAAATCTGTGTGGGGGCCCCTGAGGGCCTCGGGCCATGTGACTATCAGGCATCCTAATGGCAGCAGATTCCAACCTGCCTGCCAATTTTCATGAGTTTTGAGCCCCCCAAAAAGACCCCCAAAAAGTCCAAAAGGGTGGAAAAAAAAGCCTTAGGAAAACAAGAGGGTCCTGCGCACCTTATAGTACTTGGGCCCTAATAACTGCTACTGTACATTGTCCACTGCAGTGCTCTAGCAGGCTATGGTGAGACCATCATGCTTAAAAACATATTCTCTTATTTTAAATATCATTCTCTTTAGTTGCTTGCCTATTAACTTTTCTACAACATTCATTCTTTAGTCACAATGGCAATTCGATCAGAAAAGCAGCTTTAATAATGCATGCATACTCACTGTATTCAACAATATAAAATGCTGAAATGGTAAAAAAATGGTGGGAGCACTAGGCGTCTCAGAAAGAAGTGCAATTAACAATGATGTATTTTTAAACTAAAACTAGAAATTTGTTAGTACCCCTGACTCGAAGTTAATTCATCTTTTTTAGTGCTACAGTTAGTTAGTACTGTAGTTATCCTACAGTATATAGGGTCACAGGAAGCCTGGAGCCTATCCCAAGACACTTCAGGCACAAGGCGAGGTACACCCTTGATACGGTGCCAATCCATCGCAGGACACACATACACGCATCACACACATGCACACCCACACACACACACGAAAACTCCATGAATGCGGGAATCAAATCTTCAACCATGGAGGTGTGGGGCAACAGTGCTAACCACTACGCTATGGTGTCACCAGATTTATTTATTATTTACTTTAGTCAACAATTATAATGCATTCTAGATGCACAAAATATATGTTGGACACAAAACCTAATTGAATTAAGCTACTACAGTATATACTGTACATGCTCTCCAGGGTTATTTTTTAAATGATTGAAGATACATGCCAAGCTGGTCAATTGATTAAGGGATAAATGTTTCTGTCAAGAAAAAAACATAGCATTTTTACATCATTTTAACAGTATTAAGCATTTATGTAGACATTACGCAAAAATCTGGTATCACAAAAGAATTATGCTTTGCAGTGTCTTTGCTTCATATCCCTAGCAGAAACTATTGTGATGCATGAGGGAAAAACTACTGCAACTAAAAAGCGACTTCAATCTAAAACAAAAAAAATTTAATATCCACTTTTAGGACTGAAAAAGATTTAAACAAGAAGAATAAAATTGCTGCACTGGAATTGATCTCGGTACAGTATATCTTTCGATAACTGCATGAAACCAATTCCCCACTGATATCACCAGACTGTTATAGTCCTCATTTGTGTGCTTTTCCAGGCTTGTACTCTTGTGCTCACATATTTCAAATTTAAACATGGAATTCAGTTTTAATCACGAATTTTCACTTTACAAATTCCAGTTTGTTCTATTGGCTAAGTGATTACACTTCTCGTGTTTTTTTTTTTTTTTCAGCTTAAACATGGCTTGCTTTTCTCCCATGAACATCTAACTTGTCTTTAGTGTATGTTGGTTTATTCCTTTTTTATAACAAGCACAGTTTATACATGTGACATCCAGAGTTCAATTCAGGAGAAGAATAATCATCTCTGCGTTTTTGCAACATTGCACAGAAATAGACACTTGTGGACATTATTCATCTGTGCACTCACCCCAACGCACTGTAGACCGGACAATCATGGACATAACACATTTCCACACACATTGCACATTTGCTCAAACAATGCTCAATTGCACACTTCTGGACATTTTTCATTTATTCCACGTATCATTTGCATTTAAATTAATTTTTGTCTTGTACAGGTTTATATTTCTTATATATTTTGAAAACTTGTATATTTTGTTCCACTTTCTTATAGTTAAGATATTTATTTATTTATTGCCTCTTTTCTATTTCTCGTACTTATTTCTTGTTTCTTGTTAATTGTTTATTTTTTATTTTTAAGGTTACGGGCGGTCGTGTAAGCATTTCACTGCATATCGTACTGTGTATGACTGTGTATGTGACAAATAAAGTTTGAATTAGATTTAGAATTTGATTTGACATTTAGAGCCATTAAACAGTCAGTCTTTCAGGGCACTCTGGACAAAAAGAAATGCCTGTCAGTCACATCTTCCAATATTTCTGAACACTTAGCATTTAAATAAAAAGTGGCATGTTCTAAGCTGTTTATCACACCTACTATAGCTATAAAATTTAATCTTTTATTTTATACCATTGATCGCAAACCAAAATGTATTCAGTCTTCAGCAAAAACAAAATGTCATTTCAAAAATTTTGGAGGAGACTGCAGATAAAATAATGTACTATGGATGCTTAGAATTACAGTATTGAGTGCCATTTATGCACCACTGTTAAATCATTAATCACCACTAACATGTCTCACTGCCTCAGAGAAAAATGTAAATGTATCAGTATATTTCTATTTAAGTACCAATAATTTCAGAGTATATAAAATTATTCATATTCATATTATATAAAATTATATACTCTGAGCATATATTCAGAGTGTATATTACTGTAATATCTGTATTATAACATGTATTACTACAAAGATTAGACACAGATAATTTCTTTCTCAGATGCATCCTTTTTTTAAATGCGTAATCAATCTCATTTATTGATTTTCTTTCGGTGAAAAAAAGACTCCAGATTATACATGACCCTCACCAGTATAAAGCTGTTACTGGAGATGACTGAGTGTATCACAGTCACTTCTTTCTCCATATATGCAGATCTGGGGTTAATTTACATCTGAAATGTTGGTGAAATTTAAGCTCACCACTCTCACGGTGTCCTTCAGTTTTGCTGAAGGTGGAATGGAGGAGTGCTTCTTCAAAGTCTAGATGAGATTCGGCACGCTTTCATAGCCTCTCCTGGAGATTTCCGTGAACAGACTTCTGTTCTTATCACCTCCATGAACCCGTAGCTATGTTGTGAAAATACCTTGACTATTGATTGATTGTACTATTAATCAGGGTGAGAAAAACTATGGAATAGGCATTGATTAACACAGAGGGGGTGGAGGTGTCAAATTTACAGAGACCACAGAGACATCTGTCTTTTGCCTATATTGGAAAGAGTGTTTCTTTCATGGTCCTAAAGAGAATATCTGCTGTATAGTTTTATTTGTTTATTTATTGTATAAATATACTGTATATTTATATATGGTGTTTTATATATATATATATATATATATATATATATAAAACACCATATATATATAAAACACCATTTAGTGGGTGAGGTTTCATAAATGATCCGCCCTCCAGTTATATTAAAATGTCTATTGGCCACATTGTCTCATCAGTGCTTGCAATGCTGCTGTCTCCCCAGTCACTGCTGTGCAGATGTGAATGTGTTTCATCAGTTCATTGTAACTGTGGGTCGAGCAAAAATGGATGTCCCTTTGTGATATGCATAAAAGAAGAGCAGCGGGCAGTGATTTGTTTTTTGTGGTCTCAGGGTGTACATGGTGGTGAAACAACGCACGTAAATGCATAAACAGAAGCATTTGGACATCTGCCAACAAAATTTGGATGATACTCTAAAGTAGGTTAAAGTTTCTTAAAAAGAATCATTACTGCTGTCGAGACGTGGATTCATCACTGCGAGCCCAAGAGTAAATGGCAGAGTACATCCTCAACCGCCGACTGAGAAAAAGTTTAAAAGGCAAACATCAGCTGGAAAATTGATGCTCACAGTTTTCTGGGATTCTCAAGCACCAGTACTGGATCATTATCAGGAAAAAAAGCTTCAATGATCTACAGTGCTTGTTACAGTGAGATGCTTATTGAAGAGATAAAGCCTAGATTTCGAATTAAATGCACGTCCGCACACATTTGCCCACACTCTCAACACTCTGTGTTAAGGTGCCTTCTCTATAGTCCTGAGCCTGCTCCATCAAACTCAGACTTGTTTTGTATATATATATATGTGTGTGTGTGTGTGTTTGTGTGTATAAATATACTGTATATATATATATAAATATGTATATATGTATAAATATACTGTGTATATATATATACAGTATATATATATATATATATATATATATATATATATATACAGTATATATATATATATATATATATATATATGTGTGTGTGTGTGTGAATGTGTGTGTTTTTGTTGACAAATTTAAAGTTAAAAAATGCACATGTAAATAAGTAAATAAATAAATAAAATTAATAAATACATAAAACACACGAATATTTCATGTCTCCTGAATACAATAAACAAATAAACAATTTCTCTCATTTACCTCATTTATCAGTTTTTACTTATCCCAATGTTGTTAGAGCTTTCCCTTTGGAAGGCACCACATCCTAATTATAGGGGAGCGACGTGTTTGATACATTGTTACGTCATTTCAAAGCGTGAACATCAAGTCAAGACACGCAGTGTTATTTTCATGAATGAATCTTAGTTAACATAAAAAACGACAACAATCGTTTAGAGTGTATTTCTGATCATCACCGGCTCGTGGTTGTTAACCATGCGGACCCCGTGGCTGGGGAATGGAGCGGTCCGCCGGCGCGTTAACCCCTCACCGTACGCTCGTGTTGACTCCGCGCTACAGGACAGGTTCATCTTGAGTACTGTAGAACGCTAGCTACATTGTTACCAGTAGATATTTAAAAATAAACGCGCACGCGCACAGAAACACACATACGATCCTGTTAAGGTAAATTAGGAGGAAAGAAAGAAAGCAAACGCAAGGACGCCGTAGAGAAGCTGGAGCCAGTGTGCAGGTAACAGTCACAGCCTGATCAGTTGATATATATTTTTTTCCCCGATTCTTGCACTTGCTAGCTGGACGCTAGGCTATCGGCTAAGCTGCTGATTTATTTCTTCATGCAGGCTATTATTATTATAATAGAAATAAACAGTGTTGTGAATGTGCACATATGGGATGTGTAAAGATACTGAAGATATAAGATGTGTTAACGGCCCTCTCTCTTACACACACACTGCATTATGGGATAGATTGTGGAATCTGCGTCCATGCATGAGATAGAGGGCATTCGCACAATGCTATGTGTTACCCCACATCACCTCCAACTGCACTCATTTATTTCATGCATTTATTTTATTGGGATGTGATTTTGCAGGTTTGCAGTCAGTATCTGGGACACACACGCGCACTGGATGCCTTCACTCGGCACTGAAAAATGATCCGCAGGCTTTCTATCCGTGGGCTATATAAAGCTAAAGCAACCCCTGAGTGTGTCGGTGCTGTGTACACACTCTGTCCAGACGTGTCCATCAGACGTCCTTCGTATAACGTGACGCGTCTGTAGTGGGGAATGCAGAAAGGGGGACAATAGCATTGTGGCCACTGCTTTCAGGGGCAGATACTGTAGGCAGTGCATACTCACTCACCAAGCTAACCATATGACGTCATCACAAAACCATTTACATATCCACGCCCCCATCATGAGTAATTTGCGTATCCTAAATGAAGATTTTCAGAAACGCTATCCGGACAGAATTCGTCTTGCTAAATTGTTGGTGTAATTTTATTTCCGTCCATATGGACAATGCTAAGTGATTAGCACTGTCGCCTTGCACCTCCAGGGTCCGGGTTTGAGTCCCGCCTCGGGGTCTGTGTACATGGAGTTTACATGTTCTTCCTGTGCTTGGTGGGTCTTCCTCTCGCAGTCCAAAATCATGCAGGTTTGGCTAATTGTTCAGTTTTGTGTGAATGAGTGTGTGTGTGTGTGTGTGTGTGTGTGCCCTGCGATGGATTGGCTCCCTGTACCCTGCCTCGTGCCCGAAGTCTCCTGGAATAGGCTGAGTGGTACTGAGAGGAGTACATGTCAAGAAGAAAGAGTGTGTGGAAGTCCGGATAAGGCAGACAAAGAGTTCAAGACACAAAGCGAGTGAAGATAGAATCGGATAAGCACGTAATGGTAATGTAACCAACCTTCTGGATTCCAATCGCCATTAAACATCAAAGAAGGAAGGAAGGATAGATAGATAGTGGACTTTATTAATCCCAAGGGGAAATTGTATAACAAGGCAATCAGCTGATCGTGTTGGTAAACAATAGTATAATGAGAGGACCTCTGCTCTCAACTGTGTGTCTTCCCGGCAGAAAGAATGTTAAAAACGCCAGGAAAACTCAGAAGAATTAACGATAAATACTAAAAAGAATAGAAATCGTACCACGAAGGATGGGAGGTACTGCAACAGGCTGCGGAATAGTGCACCGCCAAGAAGACCGTGGCCTCGGACCTCCAGGGTCAAGGGGTCAATTCTCGCCTCGGGGTCTGTGTACATGGACTTTCCATATTCTCCCTGTGCTTGGTTGGTTTCCTCCGGGTACTCCGGTTTCCTCCCACAGGCCAAAGACATGCGAATTAGGTTAATTGGCCTTCTCAAATTGCCCATAATTTGCTTGTGTGTGTGTGCCTTGCAATAGAGGGTGTCCAGGGTGTACCCCGCTTTATTCCATAATAAATATAGAAGTATAGAAGATGAATGAATGAATGAATCAACCAAGTAATTCTAAAAGAATTACAGACTAAATTGTTTTTTTTGAGGCAGCAGGGTGGCATAGTGGTTAGCATTGTGGAGTTTGCATGTTTTCCCTGTGTTTGGTGGGTTTTCTCCGGGTACTCTGGTTTACCCTGATTAGATTAATTGGCTTTCCCTAATTGCCTATTTTGTGTATGTGTGTGTGTTTCAATGGATTGGCACCCTATTCAGGGTATACTTTTCATTTTACCCCAAGTCTTCTGGGATAGGCTCCAGGCTCTCTGCGCTCCTGTACAGTATAGGCAGTGTAGAAGATAAGTGAGTGAGAATTACAGGCTGAATTGTTTATTGCTTAATTATTTTAGAACTTCGATTTTTTAAAATACAGATATCGATATATTTAATACAGAAAATTTGCCGTTGGATAGCGTTGCTCCTATCGGAATCAGCCAGTAATGATAATTTTTTTGATTGGTTGTCTCTTGAAAGGCTGATCATATAAACCGATATCGTTGTGATGATGCAGAATAAAAGTCGACAACCACATCAACATGACGTTACTAGTTTGGGAATATTAACTTTACTTTAAAATATGCAATATGCAATGTTTTTTTTTTTCCTAAATCAAAACTATGTGGAAGAAGGTCTGGGAAAAGCTTTAACATACTAAACCATATTCACCGCTTAAGAACAGTGCAGCATGAATAATCTGAGTATGAAAACGTATCTGCAAAGACAGGAGCTAAATCTTGTCAGTCGACCCTCCTCAACCATGTATAGCAGAAATGCTCAAAAAGTTTGAGCCTAACTCTGCAGAGAGCAAAAAGACTAAAATAATTATCACAAAAATAATAATAATATTAATAATAATAATAATATGAGAAATAATAAAAAAGAAATAAAGAGGGGTGCCCAGCTCTGACTGAGACAGCCTGGGTTTACCTTACCGCTCCATGCATGAGCGCTGACAGTGAACGACTATTCAGTAAAGCTGCACAAAATCTGTATTATAAGAGGAATAGACTGTCTCTTAAAAATGCAGAAATTCTGATATTTGTAAGGAAATGCTGCCCCCATTGCTTAGTAATGAGTAGTGACTGATGTCTATGTTTATTTAAAAATGCTTGGTGGAGAGTTTAGATTTTTATTCACTGACGCAGCTTTGGTCCATGTGCCACACGTTATAACGAGAGAGTATAGTAGGAAAGTCGCATAGAATGGACATTTTTACTCTTTAGTTTAGCAGAGGCTATTTTATTGGTTTCAGTTTCTTAATAATCTACATGAAATAAAGTCCCAAAAACCCTGATCGGAGCACCCCTAGCTGCTACTGCCTGATTTTAGTTTATCAGCACTCGTATCAGTGACAGAGAATTAAACACTCCCTAAATTATTAAACAAAAAACTGCATGCTATTAGTGCTGCAAAATTAATTGCATAAAAATGGAAATTGTGATATGAACCTGTGCAATTATTTTATCACAAAAGGCTACAGGAAAAATATGTATATCCAGGAATTTATGAAGATTTTGTCAATAATTTAACTTTTTTTTAATTAATATTAATTTTGAATTGAATTTTAAATAGAAATATTGGCAAACATTCTTAAAATGAGATTGAGTTTGTCCAATTATTTCCAGTTAGCCCAGATAAATACATTTTAATAAAAAATGGCGCATTTAATAATTCAATATCACAGTTTAAGTCACAGTCACAATGTGATTATAATAAATTCGCGGAGCTTTTAATGCTATAGAAGAGGCTCACACACATATGTGACCAAATCAGGTATATCAGGGATTAATAAAGTTATTTGAATTTTGACACACGTTGGGTAGTTAAAGTTATGCATGTTTTTGATCCCTGGTTTAGTAAGACCTAGTTTGATATCAAGGTTATTACTGTATCATGTCTGGTTGCTGAGGAGGGCCTTGGAAAAATCTGTCAAAATCCTATTTTGATCAATTAATTTTTTTTTTTTTTTTTTTTCAAAAATTTAAAATGTAATAGGGATACTTTTCACCCACTGCACACTATCGGCCGTAGTGCAAAAGTAACCTGTGCGACTTCATACCTGACATAATATGATGGGTCACAGCTGATAAAAAAAAAAAAAAAAAAAAATTATATATATATTACCCAGTGTTGACACGCATAGTGTCAAGTGTAGAAATAACTCTTTTAGCACGCATTTGTGTACAAAAAGAGGCATTAGACAGGACTTGGCTATATTAAGGAACGGCCGCCATCCTGGGGCTTAACAAGTCTCAGGTGGGTTAAAGAGCAGCAGGCGCCGCCCGGTCATACAGGTCATTAACATTTTAGATTAAACCGATATTACATCAATGCTAGGCAAAACACACACACACACACAAAAACCTATGTCAATCAAGAAAACAAAAACCAAGCTCACTTTTTCTAAAAAAAAAAAAAAAAAGTTTACCAGTGCCAGCAATCAGAACGCATCATGCAGAAAGACATCATAAGTAAGAAAGGGAAACTTCCAGCTTGTTAACGAGTGACTTATTACTAAGGTGTGATATGAAGGTTCTAGGCCGAAACTTCAGGTCATTCTCCTCATTTTAGTGTTATGTCTTCCCCATTGTTTCAATCGATCTAAATCTAAAATCGTACATTTATCGTCACTCTGCATTTACAGCTATAAATATTTTTGTCAAACAAATATGCTATGCTGTGCTCGTTAGCGGTGTTAACGAACTATCACATTAATAAACAGTTCAGTAGAATGTGCAATAATTATATCGATGCGAATGGGTCATCACCCTAATACATTTCAAAGACATCGCCTGTGCTGTGCCTAATGATACTTCTGTTGCTGGGAAGAGGAAGGCAGATCATTAGAACATCTAATTATTAGATCATCTAACGTTAACCTGAAATTACAAGTTTTTATAATGTAAATCCTGGTCCAAATACAGTTTTGTTTATTTATGTTGAAGGATGTATCAGACCTGTGAGCTGACGCTTTATTGCCTAGTTACAGCTTATTAGGACATGTTATTAGGACACAAATACTTATTGAGTTGAAAATCAGACTATAATGGCAGATAAAGGTATAAAGCATTTCTTTATTTTCAAATACGCACAATTTTTACATGAGCTATTTCAGGAATTGATTGGCACTAACATTTGACTTTTGACTTTATCAAAAATCTAATTTGTTAGAAACTTTATTATTCTTGTTGTCCTGATGCATACATTTGATCACAGAAAAGGCGTATAAAAATCTTTAAACAAATCCAATCAGAATAGTCCTTTTAAACACAATTTTATCATAATAATAAAAAAAAAATTATAGAGTTAAAATATTTTGATCATTAGGCCACAAATTAATTATGCACACTTTAAGATCTCGCCTCCAGAACGTATTAAATTCGTATGCTGATGTACCAGTGTATTTGTCACTTCTAAAAGTGAATTCAATTACTGTAAGTTCGACAGCCAGAGTGCGGATAAATCAACCCCCGTGTATAATTTCTTTTAAGCAGACAGAAGAAAGCAGTAAGCAGAACATGATGAACATGATAAGGAAGTGGTTAGTTGTGCTGTAACTTGTTTTTATTATTTGTAATTGTAGCCAAGAAGAAAGTTCTTGATATCTTGACATCTGAGAACAGTTGAGTTGCGGGGTGAAAAACAATAGTGATCAGTTGTTTGGTTGTTAGGAACAAATATGTTTACTGGTTCATTGTCAAGCTGCATTCTTAACTCTAAAAGTCAATAAAGTCACTAAAGGTTTTAAAAAGTCACTAATTCAAAAGTTGGCAAGACTGGACCGTAGAGGGAGCATCAGGGGTGATCCGCTGGCTAGTTTCCCAAATCAGTGAGAGGACAAAACACGACTTTCTTAATCACAGCCAGAGATGGATTAGTAATGCTTGTCTCCAAAACAATGGGAGAAAGGTGTCCCACCTGTACACCTGCTACTGAGCGGATTAGGCTTCGCCAAGGCATGTTAGAACAAATGTTTATTGATACTGAACTTTTGAACCAGACAAAAGCCATGCTTTACTTCCAAACTAAGGTCGGTAAGACCTTACGTGACAACTTATGTTCATATAAAAAGGAAAAGCTCTAAAATATAGTCCTAATGATTATGATTAGTGTTTTCATCTTTACGCACATTTTAGCAGTTTTCATATTATCAAAAGAGTTTGCTCTGATATCTTCAATCAGAATAGTTACATTATTGGAGTTCCAACTTGTTTACGTCATCTGAATTAAAGCCAATAATCAGAATATTCAGCACATCTATATCGTTAATCAGATATCTTTTTTTTTTTTTTTATAATCCGTATGATTATGTGTGGACACTGCTAAGTTGTTCTCCCAGAAAATCAACAAAAAATATGAGAACAATCCAAACAAAAGCAATTGGATTTCAGCACTACATGCAACAATTAATAGTTATCAGCACTACTGCGCATAAAAAGCACCAGGCCCCTAAAATAGTCCTTACAATGTAATTACAAATTTAGTGATGATGTTTGCTGAAACTAAACAGCGATAAGAAAAAGAATTAGCTTCCTCGAATAATTTGATCAAGCTGTTTTGAAGACAAATGCAGTTTGTAGATTTAATGCTGTGTAAGCTCTGCAGCATCACTTTCTTTCTTTCGAGACAGAGTCTGGCCAGTTTCTTCTCGTCTAGGGTAGATAAGCCATCAACTGCCAGCCATTTAGTGACAGTAAAATATCTGTGTTCAAAGTCACTGATAGATAGGGATGGGAATCACCAAAGAGCAACCGATACGATGTATCACGATATCATCAGTGGTTTTAGGTGGTGATTGTGATTTGTTGCGTATTACGATCCTGTTAGTAAGATTTTATAAGTATCCCAATTCGATATATGTAAATACAGTATATGGCATGTTCATGAAAAGGCAATTTCAACCAAAACTACACATATTATTAGTTATTACAGTCATGTTCATGTTGACAAGAGACTTGGATATCATTTGGATCTATGTGTCATAAAAATCATAAAAACTTTGAAAGCCTACAGTAGGTCAGGTAAGCTAGTTCACAATGTTATCTTAAAAGTAATCCTTAAATTTGTTGGGAGCATATGCATCTTAAAACTGATAATTATGTACTATGACAAAAAATGATTTCTAAAAAGGTCCTGGTGGGAAGCCTTCTGGTGGGGAAGCAATGTCACAGTGCTCTACACAAGACTTGTATGGGTTATACTTTTTCAAAGACTGACTCCTATGAATTATTTAGTTTTTCAGGTGTGTGTGTGGTAGATAAGTCTTAGAATGACACTAACAAAAGCACAATGCATTCACTGTAAGAGGGTTTTTTTGGTTTAAAATAAGTTAATTCTACTTTCTTCCTCTTTTCCTTGTGGATCTGATATTAACATGTTAAATCTTCCATGCTGCTACCTTCCTGTCTTCTCTTGGATCTGATATTAGGGTGCAAACTCTCCCCAGCTCTTTTTTATTCGCTCTCTCTCTCTCTCTTATCCCCTCCCTCAAGTTAACACCTTCTCGTTCGTCTCTGGACGAATATCTGTACAACTTTTACTCTTTGTGGTTCAGGATTTCACCAGGACGTGTTAGATTGGTTGATGTCCTCTGTAGTAACAGATGTACATGACATCAGGCATTTGGCCAAACATAGAAAGACAGACAGCTTGCGTATCTCCTGGCATCTGTAAGCTTATTCAAGCACAGTGAATAGACTGAGCTACTCGTTTATTTAACTACAAAACTTTCGAAAACTTTGCTTGTAAGTTGTTATGGCCTTTTTTATGAGCGGCAGCCAGGCTGGCCATTGTCTTCTGACCTTTCTTGTCACCAAATCATTTCCTGCTACAGAACTGCTGATTGCTAGGTGTTTTTTTTTTCTTCTTCCCTGCACCATTGTATGCAAATGTTAGAGACGGCCATGTGTGAAAATCTCAACACATTAGCAGTTTCTGAAATGCTCAAACCAGCCAGTCTGGGACTAACAACCATGTCATGGTCAAAGTCACGGAGATCACACTTTAGCCAGTTCTGATGGTATTTGTCATGAACATTAACTGAAGTGCTTAGTCCGTATCTGTGTGATATGCCACATGATTGGCTGATTGAATAATTGCATAATAATGCAAAATAATAATTGCGATTGCAACCTCGGATTGCGTGTAACTCGATTTGCGAGTGTTTCGCAAGACAAGCAAAGATTTTTAATAAATTTTGACTTGAAAAGCGAGCAAGTCTTGGTTTACGAGCACTGAGTATCATGTATCACGTATGCACTTTTTGTTTTGATGCCGAGCATCACGTGATCACACCTGAGCCAATGGTTTTTCTCTCTCTTGTGAACCGGCACAGTGTCAAATTACGTGCGCGCACACACATAATGACAGACCCAAACACACACACACACACACACACACACACAGCGCCTGTGCGCACAAACAGAAACACTTATCTGTCTGAATTTATTTGTACTTTTTTTTTTGAAGTGCAGGTTAATTTGTTTTATTTTTACTTTATATTTTGTGTTAATTCTTTTTATGTATTTATTTTTGGGGGCTGTGGAATGAATCATTTGAGTTTCCATCATTTCTTATAGGAAAATAAAATTTGGTTTACTATTGTTTTGGAATACGAGCCCACTTCTGGAACGAATTATGCTTGTAATCCAAGGTTCCACTCTATATGTGCTTATATGTGACTATGACTGGACTTTCTGTGACTATGACTGGGATTATGTGGCGACCTTTTAAGACGACCAATTAACAACCAATTAACGTGTACAGTAAAAGCGTCAGCATATATTGTACTGTGCAAAAGTGTAAGGCGCCCTGTGTTTTTTAGGTCAAACTTTCCAATGTTTTCATTTATTTTTTGGAGTTTATTATTAAGTTAGTACAAAACATTTCAGATTTTTCAAAAAAAGGTATTCATTTATTTATTTATTCATTCATTCATTCATTCATTCATCTTCTATACCTCTTATTTTATGTACAGGAAGCCTATCCTATGAGGCTTAGAACACGAGGCGTGGTACATTCAGGACTGGGCACACACATATACATTCACACACTACAGGCAATTTTTTGAACGCCAATTAGCCTAATCTGCATTCTTTTAGACGGTGAGAGGAAACTGTACCAGGTGGAAACCCACCAAGCATTGGGAAAACATGCAAACTCCATGCACACAGACCCCAAGGTCGGAATCGAACCCAGGACGATGTTGTGAGGTTGCAGTGCTAGCCACCAAGCCGCAGTGCTGCCTCAAAAATTAATATTCAGACAAAAAAACAAAAAGGAAACTGCTGGATATTGCATGAAAACAGAAGCAGGTGCAACAGTCAAAATCTTTAGAAAAACTGTGGGTGGTTTCCAGGATACTTAGTAAAACTTAGTAGGTAGTTTCCTTATAAAACTACACAAATCGTACCTGAGACTAAGGAGTCCTCAAATTGTTGTCACACCAAATTTGGACTTTAATTCATTACTATTCGCTGGGCTTTATAGTTTTTTCTTTTTTTGAAGGACATACTGTAGTTGCATGTGCCGAAGACTTTTGCACAGTACTGTAGGTAAGTCACCCATAGTGAATAGAGTGACTGTGGCATTTTGGGATTTACGAAATTGCAGTTTTTGGTTATCATTACTATTTTTTTATAGATCCTGTTCAGGTCCAAATATACTCGAGCTAGCATACGAATGATTGTCCTCTTCAAATACATCCTTGATTTAAAACATAATCCACACGCTATGTTTCTAAATTGTTCAGATTATTATAGCTAAGTAAATCTTTCAAGCAAGAAAATGTTTTTGCTTACGTACATCCAGTTGGGACTTCAAGAACTGGCTCCAGAAAAAACAGCGTGACATGAGACGCCATCTGTACAAGTGGGATTGACATCACTGGATGGTTGACATTACTGCTTTGTTTTCATTGTGACCAGGATGCCAGTTGTCCAGTGGCTGTGTAACAGGGTTCGCTTTGTGAATCCCGTACTGTGTGCTCCTTACTGTTCTTCTGTGTCTACGTGTGGCAAAGTGGCTCTCAGAGAAACACTGGCATTCGAGAAGCTGTTGTGTTTCATGAGTTTTCTTGGCTAGTTCTAGAGCTCAAGTGACTGAAAGTAAGGTGTATTGATCTTTTGTATTTGTTTCAAGCTACTTAATATCACTAATGAAGTCATGATAGAAGTAGAATTTAAAGTATGATTGCAGGAAATATTAAATAAAGAAGAGAAGGTACTGTAGATGGTGATGTGACTAGCTAAGGAGTACGCTTGCCTTCATGTAGCCCTCATTGAACCTTTGCCATATCACATAATTCTTTTTAATCGATCAAGCATAGGCACAGCACTGTAGAGAGTACGGTATTGAATATCTGTCAGGTAGGCCTGGGCTCATCTAGAAAGCTTTTTATGCTGAATGGGCATTGCCTGAGAGGGATGTGTGTGTGTGTGAGTGAGAAAAGAGTGTACTGGGATATAGATAGGGCTACAGAAAGTTAATGGTATTTGCTGAGTGAACAAATTATGCCACAGATCACAGCACATTCAGGTTGTTGAAGGGTACAGTACTGTACCTCAGGGATGCCTGGACCCATGCAGACTTGCTATGACCTGCTGTCTGATTTCTTTCTGTCTAGTGAGTTTAAAATGTATAAAAGCACTCACTGCACCGGATAATTAAGCAATACCACACGAGTGGGAGTGCTGTTGTGATAAATATCAGTATGGCAGTATAAATATTCTCTTCATATTTAAAGTTTTTCCACTTTGAAATAAGAATGTTAAGCTCCTGCGCTTATATACACATAATTTGTACTTCTCAAATGAACCACAAGATGGCATGGTTGGCCAGCGTATGCATCTCAGACAGACGGTGGCTCAGGTTAACAAAAAACAACCAGTCCGAGGTAGCCGAACGGGTCAAACGTTCCGAGGCACCCAAAAAAAAAAAAAACGACATCTTGTCACCCAGGACCTCATGATTTATGACACTGATTGCAGTGCCGAATAATAAACACAGACACTCTTAATGAGACAGCTGCATTAATGCCTCATCAGATTGACAGAAGACAGAAAGTTGTCATCTGCCCTTAACAACCGCTGGATCCTCACTCAAATGTCAGAGGGTGATCAGCCAGGCGGAACTGCTCACGTCAGGTTGACTGATATGTTTTAGAACAGTTTGAGCAGTGCAATTGCCACCTCCAGCCCAAAGCCTTTTTTAGTTTTCTCTGACTGTTTTTTTTTTTTCCTTCTTTTTTTACTCTCTCAACAGGCAACCTGTCCATTCATCTCTCCATCCACATAAATGCGCTGTGGCTACATTTTTTGGGAGAAGAAGCCCCCCTTCCCTTCCTCCTTCTTCTTCCCCCTTCCCTCTCCTCCCTGTTACTCAGAAAGAGAGACCCGGATCCAGGAGGGAAGCTGAAGGCCGATGAACGGGCAGGCTACTGCTCACAGCGCCACACAGACCGGAGAGACAAAGTAGATCTGTGGAAGTTTGCACCAGGCTGTGCTGGCGAGTCCCAGAGGCCTGGCGGAGGAAACCTCTGATACGCTTATCCCTGACATGCCATCACTCCCCAATGATGGAGGTGAATACTGGAATATAAGAAACTCCTTTTACAAAGTGCAGTAACATTGAGCATTTGTTCTGGTATATTACCAAATATACAGTTTAATGAAACAAAATATTCCAAACACCTGCATTGTAAGTCAAACAGTTTTATATTATGCAAAACAAGTGTTCATGCAGATCAATAACAAGCCTGTTAATAATAATTTTAGACTCATGCAAATTCTCCAATTTGGAAATATTTATTTAATGTTGAATAAAGGAATTGTAAAAACTTTGCACGTAATGATATTTGGGTCTTTGTTGACTCACCAGAGGATACTCCTCCTAAAGGCGGTGAGCACCTGCTAACTGGCTTTTTATGCCGGTCTTAGAGCAGGGGCTTGTTCTTTGCATGACAACATGTCAGTTTTAAGGCTCTCATAATGGTTGAATTTTCATATTTGGTGTTTGATATTCATATTTGTCTTCGCTTCAGTTGAACCTTTCAGAATGAAGTTAGCTTATTCCTGGGAATTAATGTGTGACTTCTTGCTGAATGATGGAGTGCCTGTGTGGTTGCTATTTTTATACTCATATACTAGTGGGGTATACAGATGCTAATGGCACCTTCAGGTTTTGTAAAAAAAAAAAAAAAAAAAAAGTTAAAGTCTCCACAGTTTTGAGATCGCGTGAGATTCTTAGATATTTTGCAAATCTATCAAGGGCAAATAGGCAGTACCCTAAAGATAGGCCTTTAAATACAGGCACAGGTCTGTCCTAAATAAGACCACCAGCCAATCAGAGGTTTCTAAAAGTCATTACATCAATTTCTTGATTTCTCCATGTTCAGATCCACTTTTGGCCTCAATAAACACAAATCCATTCTATCTATCAGATATCTATCAGACATTTTAGAAATATATTTGAATATGATGTGTGTATTTCCTTATTTTTAATAGTAATAATTCAGAACATTTCAGTTGTGACAGGCCTAAAAGCAACTGTTATCTCTAAATGATGTGGGTGCGTGTGTAAGGACCTGTCGTCAATGTGTTTTTATAGATGATCAAAAGTCGTCCCCCGTGAACTTGCCATCTGCACTGTCCAATCAGAATGGTGTCAAGAGAAAAGTGCGCACTAAGAAGAAGAAGGGCGTCATCACTGCCAATGTGGCAGGCACGAAATATGAGATCGGTAAGAAATCCGAGCCAGCACCACTGAAATGGTGTGCATTTATTCCTGTGGATCATACGTATTTCACCGTGAATTACTTGATCAAAAGGGTAAAATGCTTGCTAATGAACTCATTTACATGACGAACAGATGTACAGTATTTTTATTTTTTTCACAATTCCCCTTTCAGCCTCTCTACACAGCGTTCGCTGGCCTGCAATTACAAAAATGTTGTTATTCTAATGACATTACAGCTAACTCGTTAAAGGCACAGAATGGCAGTGAATGGCAGTATGTCATTTTATAACACTTATCACTCGTTTACATTTTAAACAGTTTTTTTATAAAAACAAAATTACATTTCCGCCTCCGTTCATATTACAAGCCACAATGCTCAAGTCTTTTTAGCCAGATTGGATTTGCATGTTATGATGTTTCACATTCATAATTACATGTGACTTTTATCTGACTCTAATGTGGACGCATCTGTCCTCTGAAACGGCACGCGCGCACATCGCTATGTCTTTATATGTCATTTTAAATAATAGATGTAATTTTAGAAAAATCTGCTTGGGATTTTGTTCCGGAGGACGGCGAGCTGTTAGTCGGCTGGATTTGTTGAGGTCCAGAAGAAGGAAGAAAGTCAGACACCTAGCTTATATCAGCTATTGATAGCGCTGCTACTGTGTGAGATCGCCGCACTGCCGGTGCTGACTGTTCTCAGCCAAGCGGCCCACGCATGCACAGAGGCAAAAAGGCATGGATTCCGAACTACATGCGCTTATTCAAGTCACACGTATGCAATCTAGGATTAAATACAACAGTTAATCAGGTCCATTCTGAAAAATATCATATTTGTACATTTAGACAGTCTTAAAAAAAAATCTGCTATGTTTTACATTAACCAAAAAAATCTGAATTGAGTCACTTCAGGTTGGTAATGTGAACATAGCCTTAGATCCTAGTATGCTTTTCAAGCAAATGAGGCTGAACCAGACCATTAATTAGGACAGTGCTTGAGTGAGTTATTATCATAGCATGTTACATTAGTGTCCTTCTCACAGGGCTTACTATAGCTGTTTCCTTAAACACACCACCAGCAAAACAAACAGAAATGTACCCATCAGCATTATCACATCTCTAAACATAGCACTAATTGGACTTTAAAGTGCTCTCATCTAACGGTAATGACAAAATGAGGTTTATAAGCTAAATAATGCTTATATTTTCGAGATCACGTTACAACACGTCTGGGCTTCAAGTAACACTTAAGTTGTTATAGGCAATTGGGAGCAGAGAAGTCATCACACAACATTAGGTGTTACATAGATTTTAATTGAGTGTAGAAATAACTAATATCCTACTTCATTAAATTTGACTTTAGTGGCTTAATAGTGAATAGTCCTTGATACTGGTGATGTTCAGTACATCAGTGCTGTCGTGTGCTATAAAGTACATTAGAGTTCATACATTCATCTGTTTAAAAAGGCCATTTCTGGAGGCCGTATAGCACTTACAGTAGGGCACTCCTGCTGATCTAACGCCGTCTTCATGTGCAGCTTCACTCAGTCACTTACACGAACACTATAGTGCAGTCTCATTACAGGAAGCAGTTTCTTTAGGTTTAGGATGTATATAGAGAGATATCGCAGTATTATAGAGAAACTAAATAAGGACAGTTATGTCATGACAAACATGTTCTTACTCAAGGATCTTCCACTAATACAGTGTAAATGTTTTACAGCACTAAAAAAAATTATATAATATAATAATTATATATATATATATACATAAAAAAATCCCCAGTTATATAATATCATCCTAAACAATATTTATGTTAATTACCCAAAGCTATTTGCTTGATTTGATGATCTGAATGATAGCAGTTTTGTGTGTGTGTGTGTGTGTGTGTGTGTGTGTGTGGGATGCCCAGCATTATTTTGAAGCAGAAGTTGCAGAAGATGTGCAAAATTCCAATGTGCTAGTTTGACTTAAATTATGTAAAGACTAATAAAAGTGTGATTTAATTTTTTTTATTATTATTATTATTTTTTTTTTTAATTATAATTATTATAAAAAAATTACATTTCAATACTTTTTTTTCTCATTCATTTATTTATTTACTTTGGCAGTTCGTATTGTCATCGGGGAGGTGGCCTTCCACAAAACCAGAGACGAGGATGAAACGGCTAACCTCATCTGGAACGACTCGGCCGTACAGCATGAGAAAATCGCAGAGCTCAGGAACTACCAGGTGCGGTGCCATTCACCCGCATCCACTCATCAAGTGGAAGCACACTGAGTTAGCGAAAGGAAGTCAGGAATACATTAAAGGTCATTGAATGAAGCACGCAGTCTTTCTGTGTGTGTGTGTGTGTGTGTGTGTCAGGCTAGGCATAAGGGCCTCAAGCTCCTCCATTTCTGGCATGTGTGTGGAGACAAACATAGAAGGATGTGTCTGGCTCTGGCAACCCTTCCAACTTTCTCAACTCTCCCCGAGCGCTAGTGCTGTCAGCCTGCCATACCCATGTGCCAGTCACTCCAAAACCAGCCTTAACTCTACTCTGAGTGGCAAGAGCACATATGGGTCCGAGCAAATCTCCTTCTCCTTCGGGTTAACAAAAACCCTTGAATGATTTATCGACTTTGTAGCACACGGTTGTAGGAAAGTCAGTTATATCATTTGACAGCCATTGTCTTGTTCACATTTGGTATAAACGCGTTGTTGATGTCCCACAGACCCTTACCATTTATTGTACATGTAGTTAGCTGCTGAATTCCTGAATCTAATTGATCTGACTTTCCGTAACAGCTCGGCTCTGACAGTACTGACAGATTTTATTTAAACATTTTAACAAACTAGCAACTTTTATATAGTGTATATAGTAACAATATATAAACTAATATAATAATTCAGAATATATATTTTTAGATATAATATAATTATTATATAATATAATTATTATATAATATAATTATTATATAATATAATTAATATATAGTATATTATATAATAATTATATATATAATTATATATTTAATATATAAATTATATAATTATATATATATATATATAATATATATATTTATAATATTATATATTATATAGTGAATGTTTAGAGAAAAAAAATAGGTTGATGAAGGAATAACTTTTTATAGCTGCTATAACATAAGAGATAACAGGGTCAGACTTAGTTAATTTTACTTTTTCATATTTATTTCCTAGTGATAGTCATAAATATTAATTTTAATTTGACTTGCCACTTTACAGTACTGTGCAAATGCCTTAATTTTTACTTCCAAAAAGCAGGATTGAAAAAAGCAGTGAAATATGAATCATTCAAGCATTAAAACCACCTACTTTAAGGCATGAACTAGTGAGAAGCAGGTGCAGATGATGACAGATGATCAGACTGGTGGTTATTATGTATACTGGTGATGCTGGATGCTGAGTGGTTGGAACAGACGAGAGCGGAAATGAGGCTGCTGCTGAGAACGTCGTATAAAGATTTGTATCTTTAGGCACTTTGCAGCCTGATGCAGTAAAACATTTGTTCCCATTTCTCAAATTTTATCTACATAAAAAGTAATGAGGTGGGAAGCTTAAGACCCAGTACTATAGATATCTAACAGGTACTCTCGGGGTTACTATTCCAGGGACATTCTTTAGCGAGCTTGTTGCTTCACAGCGAGGAACATTGTTTCTCTCACACCATATACTTTTGAATTTCTCTCGAATAACAAAGATTATTAGAAAACGCCTTTTTGATCACTGAGCTTCGATCGTCATAACGCACACAGTGATGCGGAGAAACGAGATCCCCTTTGGTAGTAAGAATTCCCTTTCTCAATTCAACATATCACAGGATCATGGTGAGCAAGAAAACTACTCCAAATAGGTTTGATTTTCACGCCTCTGACATCCTTCTCTCCCATGTCACCCCGCTGTTGATGTTCTTCCTCATTATGGCTGTCTCATCCGGATAATCACGAATTCCTTTTACACTCGCTAAAATGCTTGTTTTTTCCCCTCCCTCCTCCTTCTTCTGAAACTTTGCTGTCAAGCTGCAGTTCATACGGTCCTAATTAATGGCCCTGTTCAGCCTCATTTGCTTGAAGAATACAGAAAAGCCCACTTTTCATACTCCTTTCCTTTTCTTGTTGTATTCAGAGCAATTCATTCATCTGTCACTACCTACACTTGCAGGGGCTCTGATGCAGAACCAATTACTTTGCCCCTTGACGATGAGATTGATTGTCTATTTTGGTGTTTTCATCTAAAATGATCTGGTCATCTAAATAAGGCTTAAGAAAGGTTTTGAAATTGGCTTTTGTTTTGTCTGTAATTGGGCGGAAATGTCAGAAAATAACAGATCTGCTTCTTTTTTTTCCCTTAAATGTGCCGTCTTATTTATTTATTTATTTATTTATTTATCTATCTAATATTTTGAGGTGAATTCTAAAATGCCCGCCGAATATTATTATTTTCCTCAGAGAATTAACCACTTCCCAGGCATGGGAGAGATCTGTCGGAAAGACTGTCTGGCCAGAAACATGTCTAAGTAAGTCACCTTCACTTAAAAAATACATTGAAGCACATGCATATTTATTACACCACCTGAGTATTTATTTATCAGTCACTGTCCTCCGTGCACTCTCCTGTCTTTGTCCAAATTGTAGACTGACTATTTTCCTTTCTTTTTCTCCTCCTTCTCTCAGGATGATTAAAAGCCAGCCTCAGGAATACAGCTTCATTCCCAAAACCTGGATCTTCCCAGCAGAGTATACTCAGTTCCAGAACTACGTGAAGGAGCTGAGACGCAAACGCAAGCAAAAGACGTTCATCGTCAAGCCCGCAAACGGAGCAATGGGTCACGGGTAGGTCTCAGTGCATGAGAGAAATCAGTTGCCATGAAAATAACATAAGGTTTTTAGAACCCATTGTTAATTGTTATATGGTATAAATAGCTTATAATAAGAGTAGTTGCTGTTAGTACAGTATTTTGTATATTGCTGTTGTTTTTACATGTTCACGCTTCTGTCCGACTTTCTGCCTCCATCTTTAATCTGTTTATGTCGCTATATTCTGAGATAAATATTAAGACTATATTTTTGATAACTCTTTTGACGAAACGTTATTATTAAACATGGTGTTTATAGGTTAATAGGCTAGAAAAGTGATTTGTCCTTGCATACATACAGTAACTGTAGGTCATGCATGAATGTCAGACATTAAACATATCACGCTACTAATTTGAATATAAGTGTATTGTATTTTGTCTTTCGCCTTATAAATCCAAATAAGTGCAGCTCATATCACTACTACAATACAGTTCAACATGTTTATATTTATAGCTCTAACTTCCATAACTTTAGGCTTAGAATTATTCATAAAAAAATGTACAGTTTCTTTAGAAACTTTTTTGCTCGGGGGTTTTGTAAGAATCCCTTTTGGCTTGTATTTCACTTTTTCACCAGCAGAGGGTGGTATTAACACAGAGAAAGAACCATAAGCACTTTTTTTCTTTTCTTTTTTTTCTTTTTCCTTTCTTTCTTTTTTTTAAAAGTCACGCTTTAGGTGTACGAATGTGCCGTGCTTATGGAAGTATTCTACAAGTAAGCTGGTATTTATTAAAACTAAGAGTCATCAAAGGTTGAATTATTGCAGCACGTTATGAAAGTGAAAGAAGATGAGCTTAACTCGGCCACTCGGAGGGGGGAGAGGCGGGAGATTAAATTTGAAAACGCTCGGCGTGACGCAGGAAATGAAGTTATATCTTCCTCCGTAATTTATTTTCCAGTTGGAAAGCTAAACTCATTGTTTATGTCTGAGCTTACGCACGTTAGAAAAAAAGCACAGAGCATCAAGAGGCGTAAAGGAGAGATCCCCACCGGTGCCAAATTAAACAGTTGGCTAAAGTGGGTTTTGATTATGTGCCATCAGAGCTCATCAATCATGTCACACGATTCGCCACCACAGCCGCAAACGGCTCCAACCCCATCCGGATGTAGCGTGGCTCAGGGAAGCGGAGCCAGATTTCAAAATGCTAAACATACAGTACACACAGTGTTATTGGTGTTGATTATAGAGGTTTTTTTTCTAAACGCCGTAAATGAAGAAAAGGTTGTTTGCCCAAGTGACAGCTAGTGTTATTGACATAATGCACGCAGTCATTGAAAATAGAAAATCTGTTGAGGAAAAAACCTCTCATGGAAACCTAGTTCTGTAACTGTATGATGTGTATTTAATACGGAGCCACAGATTGAACATCTGTATCATTACCACTGGTTCCAGATTTTAAAAAATATCGGCATGCCGTGTTTGTTATGTGAGGAATGAAACAATTCAGGATGAGTCGTTACAGGAATACGATCAACGACAGGGTGGGGTGATGCTGTTTCCACTCTGATGTTGATTATTTTCTAGGCAGTTCCAGTGTTATGGATGTGACATTTGGACTCATATCGGTGAACAAAAAGCCTCAGAGCGTGGACAAGTTTAGTATCGGTGAATTCATTCGCATAGCTTTTAGTGTAAATCTCTTCAGTGGAAAACAGTCAAAATCCACAGAATCATTTACATCCTGTAAGTTTTATAAGCGTTATGGATGCGACATTAAATAGAGGAAAGTTTTTTAGTGAGTACAGGTTTTCTCCAGACTCCAGAATTGTAATGACTTAAACTTGAGAAAGTGTTACACTCGCACCGTAAAAGAGATTTAAATCAACACAGAAAGTGTAAATGTGTGTATAATTTTTTTAAATAAGTGATTTATAACTGGTGGTCTGGATGCGACGTGTCTGAATCAGTCTTTGACAGACTATATAAAGAACGTGCTTGAATAATGAGCTAACATGAAACACTAGAAATAGTAATTATGAAAAAAACTAATTAACAAAATATTAAATCAGCAATTATGCAGATTTTTTCTGGTCCTTTCCTCTGTCATTCTTTTCTTCTCTTTTTTTGTAGTTGTATTAATTTTTGTGTCTTTTTTGCTTTTTTTGCTCACTTTACTGTATAATTTCTAAATGAAAGTTCAGTCAATATAAGAGATTTTGTTTTGTTTTGTTTTGTTTTGTATCAGTATGGTCTGACCTACTTTCTTTCACGGTAAGGTTGACCTTTGCATGGCGATGCCCATCTAATAAAAAATAAGGTTTTGTTCTTTTTATGTCACAGCAGTTTGCCAAATGCTAATTTATTAATTAAGGACATGTCATGTGTTTTACTATTTATAGCATTTATTGAATTTCCTCCCTCTCTCTTGAAGTAAATGACAAAAACAGATGTTATTGAGAATCTCATTAAACAAATACATTAAGCAAAAGTCTTTTTTAGAGAAAACGTCAACACATCATCAATTACACATTTTAATTTGTTAAATACAGAGCATGTTTTTTTTTTAAGTGGATAGTTTGTCACTATCGGGGATAGTTAGATCCCTATTGTATGAGCTGATATTGTAGAAATTATAACATGTTATAACGATCATATTAATAAAAACATGTGCTTTAAATTATAGCCAGTGATCCATTTCTATAAAATGATTTAAGAATTTTAAGAATCAGATTTAACAGCTTTGTAGGTATAGTTTGTTTAATGTATTTATGTATGTATGTATGTATGTTTGTATTTATTTATTAAACTAATTATATTCAAGCAAGTATCTAGCTCAGGATTCCGTGTGAAGTACTCGCCAGAAATGTGTTTCTCTTGCTCTCATAACAAGATTTAGATTTATGTTTATTTCCTCCAAATGACTTGTACTAGGCCTGAGAAATAGCTGTGTTCCAAGTGTCAAGACTAAGTCTTATATTACATTTAATTAGCTTATTAATCAGTTTAATATTTTCTTTGATTAAAAAAAAAAGCCTAAGATTAAAACAAGCATGACCATTTTTGATGTATCGTAGGAAGGTGGAGCACGGCAAGTGTAACATGTCTGCCTCTAATAGGTTGCAGAAGAAATGAACTGTAACTCACAAACCCTTTTCCCTCCACTTGCGAGTGGCTTAGTGCCGCAAAGTTAGAGCCTCAGCTAAACATTTCAAACTCATGTAAACCAGAGTAGGAAAAGCATAGAACCAATTAAGCTAACCCTGCCTGATGTCAGTATATTTTACTGCCCGAAGAGGTTTTTTTAAGGCCCCTTGTTTGTAAAACACCCACCGGTTCACTTCATCATGCATTCTTCTATCGGCGCATGTACTCATGACTGTGTGCATAACGCCTGAGTGCCGGCGACAAGCTCCCCAAAGCAAATAAATGATTGCAGAGGCTGAAATGGTCCGTGATGTCTGATCCTATTAACCTGCGCCTAGTCATGGTCCAGAAACCAGCAGAAAAGGCAGTCAACTTAATAAACCCCAGTCTTTCTGTTAGACCACAGAGATCCATATTCAATACCAGCACAGAAAAACAGTTTCTTAAATATATATATGGAGCACAGTTGAGGAATGTTTCCGTTTTTCTCTTATAGTATATCCTTGATTCGGAATTGTGAAAAACTCCCAGCACAAGACCACTTCATCGTCCAGGAGTACTTGGACAAGCCCTTTTTAATGGAGGGCTACAAGTTTGACCTGCGCATTTACATCCTGGTCACTTCCTGCGACCCTCTTAGGATCTTCCTCTACAACGACGGCTTGGTGCGGATGGGAACGGAGAAGTATCACACGCCTAACGAGTCCAATCTGGTGAGATTGCCATATGTTATTCAAACGGAAAGAAAACAGCGTTACTTTGTCCTTCCAGGAATTCTTGGAAGAATTATACACTTTCTGGAATATATAGATATATATATAATAGGAACCTATATGAAAAAACTATGTGAAGATCATCTGGATGCAATTATATTTTGATATTAAATGTTACCCAAGCAATGCAAATTAAGCATATAGACCTTATTCTCTATTAATAGGCTCTTTAAATCTTTTGTTACTAACAGTTCCTGCTTAAGCTGATTTTTGTTTTTTCCCCTTGTCTTTTCCCTCAGAGTCAGCTATACATGCACCTGACGAATTACTCAGTAAACAAACACAATGAGAATTTCGAGCGTGATGAGACCGTGGACAAAGGCAGCAAGAGATCCATCGGCTGGTTCACTGAATTTCTCCGCATCAACAACTACGACGTCGCTAAATTCTGGGGTGACGTTTCTGTAAGTCTGTTATATTCAGTAAGCGCATAATGTGCGTACTGGCCTGGTGGGAAACCCTTCACATGGTTTCTCCTTTGCACATACAGTATCTCTAACATTATACAGTAGCATAAATACAGTCAAATTATAGCATATCTCCAGAAGAGGATTAATGGCAAAAAAAAAAAATTCTGACTTGCTTTTCTCAAATTCCTGACTTTTTTCTCTAAATTCTGTTTTTTTTTTTTTACCCTTAAACATCTCACTTAATCTCAGATTTCTTTTATACTTATTTCCTTAAATCTTAGAAATGAACATTTTGGACCAGTTTGCCTTAAACTTTAAATTTAGATAAGAAAGTCGAATTCTAAGATTAAAAAAAAATAATTCCAAGACAAAAAACTGAATTCTCAGAATAACAATGTCAGAATACTTATATTAAAGAAAGAATTATGAGAGAAAAAAAAGGTCAGAACTTAGAAAATGTTTTTTTTTTTCTTTTCATGGCTCTAATCCTCTTCTATACATATCCCCTGAAGGGGAGGAAATTGCATTTAAAGCCCTCGTTCCAGCAACAGTATCGTGGATGTTTTGACAACTGGTATTTAATTCCAAATTGAGTGATTACACTGGGTCTACAGTACAACAAATTGATTGTTAAAGCCTGACGTTCACTGAGTGAGAGAATTCCGTTCAGTTGGTCAGGTTCACGTAAGCGTTTGTGAATCCGGCACCTTATCCGACATGATCTTTGCCGACAGACAGTCAAGGCAAGGTTAGAAAATAAATACAAATATTTTTCATGTCGTATTCATGGTTTTATAAGGTGGAAGTGTCAAAGTATGATATAAGCAGAAAAACACGATTTTTATCTGGCAGTTTTTCCAGACTGGCCCACCGGCCCCCAATGTTTTTCTTGTTTCTTTTTGTTTGACCATTTAGCACATTACAGTTCATGGAAAAAGTGCATTTTTGTCATCTCCAAACACCCGTGTGGAGAGTTCATGTTGAATTAAAAGAGCTTCACTGACGGGTGCGTATCTATCCTGACCTGTCCTCATGAATTGTTATTTCAATCAGACGTGCCCATATGTTTCTGTGTAGCCACTTTAGCCTGACACTTTGGCTACTTGCTATTCCACTTTACCCTTTATACCCCCAAGGGAACTTTCTTGTCTGTGTTTTTACTTCAGACTGCAGTTCTCGCTGTCATTCTTTTTTTTCCCCCTCGCTGTTCTGTTTTTTTCGTCCTGTGCTTCTGTGTTTTACTAGCTCATCTGTCAGCAGCGCAGTGTCTCAGCGCAACTTTCCTACCGTTAGTAGACGGCCTCGACCTGTCCCACTCATGTAACTGCCCTTCACCTCTCCGACACTCGCGGATATGCGAAGGTGCAGCGATTAGCAAGAGGACTTTCTGTTTTCACCTGCTAACCTTCCTTTCCAGTTTAAAACCCCGCTGGATTTTGTAAATGACTAGCAAACATTGTCCTTTTTCTTCTCCCTCCATGACCCTTTTCTCTGTCTTCCGCTTAGATAGATTGTGTTCACTGTCAGCGTGTTAATCTTTCCGTTCACCTCTTTGATCATTTGGCTCATTCCGTTATTTTCCCTTTGAAGGTCTTGTTCTGGTTCTCATTCCAGATAGATTCGTCCTTTCATTAGACTTGTTAGTGAATGCCTCAGCCGGCACATTTTCACTACGTCGCCGGTTGCTGCTGTCCCTTGAAGCATTTATTCCTTCCTGTCCTGTGTAAACTTGTGACCAAAGACTAATCACTGAGAACGCATAGACAAATTATATACTCATTAACTAGCCCTCAGGGTAAGTCCACATTTTGGTTGCCTGAACGAAAAAAAAAATGGCAGTGTAGAAAATGCACTTAATGTAATTCAAGTCAAATGCATGACAAGCAAATTAGCAGGCCGGTCCTTTCAAGGAAACACAATAAATATGTACGTATTGAAATATCTGTCATGCGCTTAGTGATTCTGGTGCTAATTTGACGGTCGGTGCTGTATTCCCATGAGCAGTTAGCGGTCGCGTGCTGCTTAGCTGTCACAGGCTGCACTGCTGCCGCAGATCCACTCATGTTTTAGGATAAAAACAATTCAGCAATCTCAGATGGAAATTTAAAGATTTTCTTTTCGTACTCACCGTTTTTCACTGTGTGTTGAGAAATCAAATTAAGAAATAGTGGAGACAATTAAAACAAGCTCATACTGTAGTTCCAGAATGTTCTAGAATGTTCTCAACACAGAACATAGAATTGTGGTGAAACAGCATGGCCCAAAGTGTGCTGTTCCTCTCACTGTATAACAAAGCAAATATCTAAAAAATATCTTAGTACCAGACACTGTTACAGGTATGTTCATAAGGAAACTCTGCCAGACATGTGGCATTTTAGAGTTTCCTTGTTTAATATTGCACTTCTTGTTCCATATTGAGAAAATCTTCAGAAACAGGGGTAAAAATGAATCGGGCCTTTAAAAAAAAAAAAAATTTTTTATTGCTTAACTTCTTCTCTACTGCAAGAGTTAAAAAAAAAAAACTAAACTAAAGGTGTTCTCCCTTAGTTTAAATGTGCTTTGTAGGAATTCGACTCCCGTGTCAGACAAGCGACAAACAAAATCCTTTTCCGTAGTTAGAGCCATATTTGTAGCATTATTTTATCAAAAGAATAAAACAAAAGAGGAGATTGTGTGTTCCCTCACGACCCCGTTTGTAAATCAGGCAACCCCACGTGAGGCTGCGGCTCCGTGCTCGAGAGCCCCTGACTCCACAGCTCATGTTTTTCATGCACAATTTGTGTTAATCATCTAGCCCTTTTTGAGCGTCGTGTTCTGACCGCAGGAAGGTTTTTTTCTTGCTTGGTGAATTTATTTTAACTGCTGGGCCTGGATACGCCACTACCAGCACAATAACATTGGAGCATGCCTGAGACTGGTCCTAGATCCATATTACATCTGGTCTTTTGGTGTTTTCTTTCTATCCAGTGAAGGATTCATCGAATCGAGATAAGGGTTTACACATGTATTGTATGTAGCAACAGATAAAGGTTGGTGTATCTGAGAGACTGCTAATTCACTGTTCTTGAAGGTGTACGGTTATGTTACAGTATGTATATACAGAGACCATTGCTATGCTCGGAGATCTGATGAAAGAACTCAAACTTCACTACGGCAGTTCTGTACTTAGTTAGTAGGTGTACCCACAGGGGTATTTAGAAATAGAAATAAATCCAACAAAGCAGGCCATTACATTTACATACTTGGCAGACGCTTTTATCCAGAGCGACTTACATTTTTATTATTTTTTTTTTATCTCATTATACATCTGAGCAGTTAAGGGTTAAGGGCCTTGCTCAAGGGCCCAACAGTGGCAACTTGTTGGTTGTGGGGTTTGAACCTGGGACCTTCCGAACCGTAGTCCAATGCCCTAACCACTGAGCTACCCCTGGCCCCATTAACACTCCTCAGCTCATGGTAGTTTTGTTATCTACTGTTGGGATGCACGGAAAAAGAAAATTTTTCAGCACTGCCAAATGTGGTGATCATGATTCATGATTTGATGTAATCATCTTCTGTTTGTGGTTCATGCCAAAATCTTCACTAAACTTGCTTTTGCATAACATTGAAGTCAGAGAGATACTGTAAGATTTCCACTTTAAGACTAAACATCCTTGTTGAATTAGAATTTTGTGTGTTTTTTTTTCCTGTCCTCATGCCAGGAGCTGGTGGTTAAGACGCTGATTGTGGCCGAGCCTCACGTGCTCCACGCGTACCGTATGTGCCGCCCCGGACAACCTCCAGGGAGCGACAGCGTCTGCTTTGAGGTTCTCGGCTTTGACATCATCCTAGACCGCAAGCTCAAGCCGTGGCTGCTGGAGGTACATTCGATTATTCTTAATCTGTTTTGTTGCCCCTTAAATTTCCCCCAAAGTTCTCCGTTCCTGCTGGTCTCTGACTTTTGTGCAGAAAACTGAAAAGTGTCTGTTTGGATATGGGTGCCATGTATGTGAGAGTGGAGGCGGGGCAGGTGAGAGAGAAACAGATTGCTGTTAATGTCGACATCACTGATGTGTACTCCATGAGCTCAGCTTACTCCCCATGTGGAGTTTTCCATGTTCTCCCCCGTGTCTGTGTGGGTTTCATCTCAGCTCTCCGGTTTCCTCCCACCTTCCAGAAACATGCCGTTAGGTGGATTGGTTATGCTAAATAGCCCCCCCAGGTTGAATAAATATGTAAATGTGTGTGGGCCTCATCCGCCCGACTGCGGCGCACCCAGTGTTTCCAGGATCGGCTCTGGGTCTCCTCTGATTCTTACTAGCATAAAGCAGTTACTGAGGGTGAATGATGAATGAACTCAAGTCTCTAATATAAACAGCTTTCTATAGTACGCTACGGGCCAGTATACTGGAACAATCCAGTATTTATCCCAAGGAAGAAGGAAACCTTTTGGCATCCAGTTTTTGGTTGATTTAGCTGCTGTAATTACTCACACACATGAAGAAAATCGTAGCAGCCCATAATCTGTTTATAGAGTTTGATTTGTTTATAGATTATAGATCTCTGATGTAATGAATCAAGTCTACAACCATTAAGTACAAATATTATTATTAAATATTTATTAACACTAATTTAATAGTAGCGAAACAGACTGTAGTATATTATTATCGAACATTAAGAGTGTAAAGAACTGATCCGCACTCTGGCTGTAGAATTTATTTCAATTATTTTTTTTAGAGACAAATACCTCATTTTTTAACATAATTTCCTTGCTTTTCAATACACTGTCCATCTGTCAACTAGCTTTCATACTCCTGCATTAAAAATGTCCTGCGCTGAGCCGCGAGCCACAAGTGCTGAGCTGCTAGGGGGAACGAACAGGGGACAGTCCGATGGAGCGAGATCAGAACTATAGGGAAGATGCTTTAACACCTCAAAACAACAACAAAAAAGTTTTTGCAGAGCGTCGAAATTATGGGCAGAAGTGTGTGGATATGCATTCAGGATCAAAACGCCTTTGGATAGCGGTCCTCTGTGTTTAATCCGAAGTTTAAGCTTCAGATCTTCAATAAGTAAGGTCTTACTGGAACGAGCACTGTTGATTGTTGAACCATTTACCTGATAACGTCCCAACACTGGCCCTCATTGTGATGAATCCAGGCCTTGTCGCCAGTAACGATTCTCTTCAAGAAGCTTTCACCTTCATTAGAGTATAAGTCCAAATTTTGTTAGCAGAGTGGAGTGCGGATAATTTTTGACTCATCCTCGTATAAAGTACGTCTGTATAGGCTCACCTAAAACCAATTGTCTTATTCTAGTCGCCTTTTATCAACAAGGCGTTTTCTGGCTGCCTGAACCATGCCAAGAACAAAGCCACTGAGATACAAATTTTCCCCATTTGGCTGTTTGATTTTATGCCGTGTGTGATTGTTAAACTTAACGTCTTATAGCTATCAGGAAGAATAGTTTAGTGAATCATGAGATGATGTAAGTTTAGAGAAAAGGCAAAGAAACATGAAAAATATGTTTTGTTATCTCCAGAAATGTTGTTTTACAGTGCGTAAGCTTTTACCCCATCTTTTTTTTTTTTTTTTTTTTTGCTATAGGCGTCATTTTTGTTACATCTGCATTTATATAAAATTATATGTGCATTTCTTCAGGTGTACTAGAGAGAGCATGTGCTGCTGAAAATAGAAGTGCTAATTGAACTGTGGGCCTTGTCCCTATTTAGAGTTTAGCTCCTAAATGTACAGTGATTTTCCAGTCTTTGGTCAAACTCAATAGAGAAAACAGATGCTATATTAAGTCCCTGAAGTGTTTTTATACAATAAGAAATTTTTCATCTCAAATGCATTACCCTTTCAGCGTGTATATGTGAACAGTAAAGCTGGAACAGGGTGCAGAACATGCTTCAGGTATGTGGATGCTGAAGATTAGATGCAAAACCTGTCTGGAGTGTCTCGTTAAAACAACAACAACAACAACAAAAACTTTTAAGACAGCAACGATAAACAGGAAGAGAGTAATCTCATAAACACAAGAGTAATATTGCTTATGGTAGGTTCCAATCTCTCTCTCTCTCGCTCGATCTCTCTCGATCTGTGTGTGTGTGTGTGTGTGTGTGTGTCTGTCTGTCTGTCTCTCATTCTCTTTCTCTCTGACTCACAAAAAATGTAGGTCAGGACTGTAATTTCAGGGCTCATGATTGCTAGAATTCTTTCTTATTTTAGTTGTGTGTGTGTGTGTGTGTGTGAGAGAGAGAGAGTAAGTGGGTGGTGGTGGTGTTAAGGGGGTGCTGTGGATTTATGGAATGCATGTTTTTGAACATTCCATTTCAGGTTTTCTTTCCGTCTCACACATGATGTCAGCCAGTTAAAGCATGACCCAAATCCTTTAACCCAAAGTGTGTGATTTTTTTTTTTTCACTCAAAAAACTGAGAAATCTTACTTCCACTCTTTTCCCTTCCCTTCCAGTTATGACTCCAGGATATGAAGTGACTTCTAAATAGCAAATATTTAATAATGTTTATTATTATTATTATTATAAAAAATAAAAAAAATCCCAAAAAAGCACCCCCCGCCCCCCCATGACCTCCTAATAAATTCTTTATAGGTGCTTGAAAGTTTAAAGACACACCGATCGTTTCTGTCTGCCCGCTGTGTTGGAGACTTGTAGCTCTCGGGGGCGTATGGAGCCGGGGTTCACCGGCCGGGTCCTCGAAGGGCTTGGAGTCGCTGCGAATGGAGAAGAGTGCAAACACTGGTAGATACAGTTGTTACACTCCGGCGCTAATGATCTCTTGGTGCTACTAGCAGCCCACCGCAAACTGTCATCAATTAACATCCCCGCAAGTTCCGCACAGAGGGGGAAAAAAAGCTGTTTCTCTTTCACGCTACATTTACAGCGGTACACATTTATTTCCGATTTCGAGAGATTAGTCAGGAGACACTTGGAAACTCTCGGAGTCTCAGTAGAGGCAGCATGGACTCACCGTAAACTTTTACAGCGCTGGTGTGTGTACTGTTGTTACGTATATCAGTAATCAGCTTCTGATTAGGTTTTTACTTTTATAAACTATCATAAAATGTCATTGAAATGAACAAAAATACTAAAGCTCATAACAGAGTGAATGTAAAAAGTGAGATTTAAAAAAAAAAACCATAATTAAAGTACTTCTGCTATTATTATTATTATTATTATTATTATTATTATTGTTTCCAATGCACTATGCATTTTGGCAGATGCTTTCCATCACAGACTCCAGTCCTGCCTGATTGGTGTCAGCCTAGATTAAGCAGCCGTTCTGATAGCAGTCCCAGCCCTCAGCCTCTAATGGTGTTAGCGAGGCCCTTTTCCTGCCTGGCTGCAGACAGCCTGCGAACTCCCGAGTGCAAGCCAACCTAACGAGGGAACGAAACTACGTCCCAAATCAATTTTGCGCACATATGCACACTCATCTAAAAGGTAGATGATGTATAAATGTAGAACAGAATTTTTTTTCCCCCCCCTCTTGCTTGGCACATATTTCAAGGAAATGTCCTTCATGTTAACTTCAGTAATTATGTTACAAAGTAATTATGCTTCTCAGCCTTATAGGCTTTATTGCGATTTATTTCTCAATAAGCTTTTGTGTCTGTATGCCGGCAGACAGAGTAACAAGAATACACTCATAAAGCAGAACTACTTAAACTAAAGCCCTTCATCCAAACCAAACCCGAAAAAAAAAGAAGGAAAAAAAATTCCGAGAGCTCTTTTTAAAACACATTATAATATTTGCATGGAGCTTCCAAGCATACACCTGCTAAAATTATTCGGTAGCGCTCCTCTGTTCGTCAGAGGTATGACGGGAACACGATAGGAGGCAGCACGGCTCGGCAAAACGTTCAAGCCCGTCAGACACACAGCATTGTGCCGTGCCCAGAGAAAAGGCGGCTTTTGTTACGATCCTTATCTTAATTCCCCAGGTTTTTCCGACAACCGCTTTTACCTCCCTTTGACATTCAAAACATTTGGGGCATTTACATGAGCGGGGGACGCCCAAACAGCGTAACTCGAGAAGCCTCACTTTCTCCCCTAGATGTGGTTAGTCGCCGTTGTTCGGTTCTTTTAGCGACGGCTGCTGTTGGCATGCTAATTTTCAGGGCAATGCGATTCAGGTTTATGTTGCTAGGAAGGATAGCCCCCTCCAGAGGTCAGGAGGATTCCAAAGGGACGTGAACACCCATTAGTCAAATGCTGCGGTGCAACACTGATATCATTGCCCCCTGGGCCCACTCTCTGTTTTTTTTTTTTTTTTTTTCTTCCCCTCTCCCGTTCCTCCCCCCCCCCTACCCCCCCCAAGTCTTTGCAGAAGCCGGTCACACCGGAGCTGTTAAGCTGGCTTGATGAATAATGCAAAGGCAGGAGGAAAGGGAGATATTCAGGGTACACAGAAAGATTGAGGGACAGAAGAAGATAGACAAAGAGGAAGAAAGGCGGAGAGAAAGCCAGATAAAATATACATTCACAATAATGCGTCCCAGGTCCATGAGGGCGGACTCGGGCTGGGAGGGGGTTCATTATGGTTATGAATTTTGCGTGGCGGCTTTTACAGGCCCGCCGTACAGGGGTGGTCGACCCCTCACTGCGTTCAGCCTCATTAAAGCCCAGATTACTTTGTGGAATCTAAACACACACATGCACACGTATAAATACAGGGATTTCTTTTTTTTTTTTTTAACCAATACAGTAATTATCCCTATAGACGTGTAGGCGGGAGTCTTTGTCCTCAGTGACAGGAGGGGGGCCTGTAATATTGTGGTCATTTGGTTCCCACCAACATATAAAATTAGGCCTACACACACACACACACACACACGTATATACACATATATCCACACAAAATGCACAACAGTTATTAAACCAGCAATCAGCTCTGCTTTTCAGTCAAGGGCCAGAGCACATGACCTCAGCATACACAGTCACATCTCTCCTTCGTCTGGCCAGCACATAGTGGATGGCAAACAAACACAGCACTTTGTGTCACCAGGTTTGTAACGTGTCGAACATGCACCGTTATTAGGGTTTGTTTTTTAGGAGATCTGGCCTAATTGCCACCCTGCAGAAGAGAGTGTAGAGTCTGTCTGTAGATGATTGGCAGCCAGTGAAGGAGCCATGAGTCAGACGCATTTAGCTACCGAGGGGCCAAAGTGCCTCCCAATCTCATCTCACTTCCTTTCTCGGCGTTGCTTTCTGCCTCTCCGTCTGTCTCTCCAGCGTTCCCAGCCCGATCATTTCAAGATGAGCTCGGTCACTTCTTTCCCTTGAAACGCGACGTAAGCCAGACCTCGGCTCTTTCTTCCCGAGCAGAGCGGACGAATGAATGGAAGTGATCTGGATCAGAGAGCGTACACAAACAGAGGCCCATTTGAAGGTGCACTCAGACGCGCCTGTTTGATCTTAGGGCTGTCTCCGCGACCTTCTGACGGCCAATTCCCTCGTGTCGCGACGTGCAGGCCGGACATGCGTGCTTTCACATGACACACGGCTACAAAGCTTGTACATTCTTTGTATTCTTTCAAAGAACTTGGCCATGTTATGTTTGGTATGTCTTTGTGCAATTTTTCAAAAATGTATAAAAACGGTTGCTTTTTGGAGAGGGCGACAGCAATTCTGACACAGGAAAAGAACTATTTATTCTAGTCAAAAATAAAAAGTCTAACTGGAGTTTGGTAATGCAAACTTCATGGACGTCATGAATTCATGCATGAAACACCAATTTTTTTAATATTTCTGACGGATTTAGCGAATAATATTTTAAGGCCTTGTTGCCTTGCGTGCGTTTGTTCTCCTTTGTACACTTACCGTTAAGCAAATTCCCCGATTTTGATTCATCTGTACAAGTGGCTGTGGCACGTTTTGATGAGTTCAATAACTCTAGATGGCAGTGTTTAGCTTTCCCATGTGGTGCCATTCGGAGATTTATTAAAGAATGATAGCAGCCATCCATTCATCTGTCTGTCTTTATCTCTACTCACACAAAAACTAAATTACACTTTTACTGTACTTTCTGAAGAAATAGACACCTTACAGATGGGCAATGCAGTGAAAGAAGCATGACAGTCATACTGCCATTTATCATTAAGCGATGGCTTTGTGCAGCCCAAGAGACTGTGCGTGTGTGTGTGTGTGTATGTGTGTGTAGAAGGCTTTTCAGCCGTATGGTATAGGTGACCTCAACGGCTGCAGGTTGGCTAGATCCCTGACCTTTAAAACGCACAGGCGGCAGCTATCAGGTTTCCGCGCTGGAATTAGCCACTTGAAATGCAGCGAAGGAACAAAAAAATGATTGATAACGATGTGAAACGGGAGCCGCAAAGGTTTTCCTAGGGCACCCGGCTGTAGCGGCCTTCTCTCTCCACCCTCTGATTAGCATTGCAGCAGCCGGTTCGTTCGCAGCCGGTATTTCAGTACCGTGTTTTTTTTTTTGCTCCCTGAGAATCCGAGAAAGCAACGCTCGTATATTCTCACATGGGCACGGATATGATGCTCTTTCTGAAAATAAATATCACATATCAAGTTTTTTTTTTTTTTTTTTTTGAAATATTCCTCTGCAAGCTTTTGTGTTCCTCGCAAATATTTGTTTTGTGCTTGGCGGTCAGAGCGTGCAAAATTCATGCTCGTGTTTATTTCCTTGATTTCCTCAACAGGAATATTCAAATCATATCTTCTCACGCTGCGAGTGTGCGTCTGCACTCGAAGAACACTAATCAAAATCGTTAGCCCACAAGTAGATCAAAGTAAACTCGAACCAAAAGCCTCATACATGTGGGACTAATCGCGCAGAGAAATTGAATCATTGAAGCTTCGTCTCTCACCATCAGTCCCTGAGATCACTGACAGGTTATTTATGCATCAAAGCCTGATATATTCAGGTGGGGAGGTGGAAACTAAAGACTCGAGTCAGTATGGTTTACCCCTTAAGAGGGCTGTTAATTGGGCTGAGTTTTAAAAATACCGAATAGGGAAAATTGCCAAATGTTATACATCTTTTGCTTCCTTTTGCCTGGGACGTTATTATTACGGTTCGTTATCGTTTACTTTTATTTTTTCATGAGGAAGAAATGGTCATCATTGACAATTTTATTTAACCCTCCCAGACTTTTTATCCGAAAATGTGTTTTTTTTCCCCCCAACTTCAGGGATTCAGTAAGCTCAGATCTGCTCGGCTTCCTCTTCACGAGCCTGGCCCGATCGCACACTGATGCCTACGAATTAGAGTAAAAAAAGCTTGAACGCTCTTCCAATGAGCTCCAATGAAAACCACCTTTTTTTTAATTATCAAGAAGAATAGGAATTGAAAAAGAGCTATTCTTTATACCTGACATGGTGAATGTGCGACACACCTGGGTTGCCAAACTTGATGAACCCTTTTTTGTTGTTTTTTTTGAATCAAGTCATTTGTGTGGGTAACGTTGCGCAGCAGCTCAAAGCATCCAGTGAGTGTACTGTATGTGTGTGAGAGCGAGCGCGGAGAGAGAGAGAGAGAGAGAGAGAGAAAGAGCTGCTAAGGTTACAGCTGGTACAGTAAATTCGTTGATTTAGCCCGCCATGGCCGGGCCTCTCTCCTTTTATTTGCGCCTGGCACTCAGTTGTGATGTAAATATTATCTTACAGCTCACTTCTAAGCTGGACACACATCAGTAAGCACCTTTGTGGGATTAGCATCCAGCCAGGACTTGAATTATCCAGGGAACTGGAAGGCTTTGTGTAGCCGTGGCCGCATAGGAGGAGGGATGCAGCTGGGTTGCTCTTTTCACCAGCTTTTTTTTTTTACACCACGTCCCGATCTGCCACCGCCGTGCGCGTCCGCGCTGCCCCCGCGGCCTTCTTAAACACTCTCAGCCGGCAAAACACAGTAAACCTGTTTGGCGAGAGAGAGAGAGAGAGAGAGAGGGGGAAAATACGATAGCCTGTTTACGGATTCCTTTCACACTTCTGAAATGCATTAAGAGAAATTGGCATTGACGCCGTGAATGGAACGACTGCGCTCGTACTAACAGATCATGCACAGAAGGGGGGGGGGGGGTTGTTTTTCTTAAAACTAGTAAGCAAAAAAAGAATAATTATAATGATAATAAATAAATAAATAAATTTGCCAGCATTCTGTTGCGGGGAATCTTTCTTCACGAATGTGTCAGATGGTAGTGACTTAGCTCTTGTGCTGAGAGGTGGCACTTCTACTGTTATTTGACCTCACTTTTTTCTTTTTTCTTTTTCATCGGCCAGCAATTCAATCAGTGCACTCTTTCGGTCCTTTTGTTACACAGAGCAGCTCTCGGGCCATCTGGAGAGACAGAGCAAAGAATTGATTTTGGCATGTTACAAATAACACTTGATACCTGAATTCATTGGCTTGACAACTGTTTACCTGCTAAAAAGAAAAGGACGGTTATCGTGAGATCCGGGAAGTTTCGGGGGTCGGGTGTGTATGGGCGTGAGGGGAAGTTATCAACTTCCACGGCACCCCTTATTAGCAGAGGGCACGATACAGTCTCCTGATACGCCAGTTTCTTCTGCCATGCAGATAAGGCCGGTTTAAACACGGATGCTCAGAGGAAACAGAGCCAAGCCACAGAAAAAGAGAAAGGGAGCGAGAATCAGAGAGAGAAAGTGAGACTATGCGGGTGACTGACAGGAGACGCTAGCTATCAAGTGACAGCCGCCCCCAGCTCGACAGGATGTACACAGAGACGAGGTCAAGGGTCAATTCGACCCCAAGCACCCTAGAAAAGTTTCCCCTTCACTAAAGCGTTTCCTGGGAACGCAAGGAAGAAAGAAACACTACACCCCCCCCGCAAAAATACACTCTGGTGTTTATTTCCAGATCAATCGCGCTCCGAGTTTTGGGACAGATCAGAAGATTGATTATGATGTGAAGAGAGGGGTCTTACTCAACGCGCTGAAACTGCTGAACATCAGGTGAGTATTGTTGTTTTTTTCTTCTTCTTGTTTCGGGCACTCACTATTCCCTCTCAGTACTGTAATTGGGATTAAGAGAGAGGAGGAAGTTAACTGTCCATCTTTAAAAGGTGATATTTAGGAGCATCCTGATTATAAACATGTGATGCGAGAACGTTATGCACGCTTGCTCGTGCTGGTTTATTAGAATCCGTAACAGAGTGTGGAACAGTCCTCCAACATGTTTTTACATTTCCACAGATTCCTATAAGCGTGCGTTCCTGCTTAGAATCCTACCTGCTTGTACAGTATGTGTAATGTGTAACATCGAACACACCTTCTGTTTGAGCGCGCGCAAAGATTAATCACTCGCACGCAGGACATGTTGTGTACAGTATCCCGTGCACGCGTGAGATTACCCGCGCTCGTTTGTGTGTGTGCGAAGACAACAGTCCCCAGGTAGTACACACAGTCCAGGCTGATTGATCATCTCAGACCTGACCTCTAAGCTTGGACTCTCATGTCCTAAATATAGCCTTCCATAGCAGCACTGGCACTACATCAGGACATAAGAGGACGCGAACGCTCTGCAGCTCGCGGGATCGCGTTTCAAGTGTAAACGAACGCATTGTGGTCTCACATGCCAGAGTGAATTCATTCCAGCCTCTCCAGACTTTTTAGTACAGCACTGCGGAGTCATTCCGACTTTAAAGCCAACGCATCGCGGCATTAAGCAGGCGGTAAATCGTCAGCATCTGAGCGACCAGTCTTCCCTGTTCCAGCAAGTTCAGATGACTTCTTTAGTGCTCGGAATTAGTAATACAGAGGCTGGGATGTAAAGAGATCTTAAAAGCATGGTGTCCAAAAAAAGCCAAAAGAGTTTTTTCCTCTCTACAGAGCAAGCGATAAGCGTCGAAACCTGGCTCAGCAAAAGGCCGAGGCGCAGCGACGCCTCTACGGCCAAGGCACCATGAAGAAACTTTCAGCAGGTTCATCTGACTGGGAAAAGCAGCGCCTCACCCTGGAGAGGAGGAAAGAAGAGCTGGTGAGACGGAATATCTTTTTTCTTCTTCTTCTTCTTCTTCTTCTTCTTCTTGCAGTAACTTTCTCTAAAACTTTTCCCCAGGCTCCCGCGTAATGCTTCGTTGGCAGTTCAGGGCGACAATGTAGTATTTAATTATTCATGTTCAGAAATTACAGAGGTAATACATTTCAAACTTTTAAGTGGCAGTTCGGCGAGACGTGCTCTGTGCTCCAGTCCAGCTCTTGATTGGTCTTTCGGGCCAAGCTTTATCGTATCAAGTGATGAATGAATGTAAAATTGCCGCAGGTAGGTGGTATTTTCAAAGGCCAGGGCGAAAAGTGCATAAGAGGGTAAGAGCGTGGGATGGTGGGGGGCTTCGGCGAGCGATCATGTTCTAGTGTTTAGCAGAGATCAGTGACTATAATTGGAGGCACCCTGCTGCTATGCTGCAAATTGACCATCTGACCTTTTCACAATTACCGTTTTTGATGTATTAAAATGGGAACGCGGGACTTAAATCCATATGAATCATGATTCGGCTCTCCGTATTAACAAGTGTAGTTTTTTTTTTTTGTTGTTGCATCGGGCGCTCTGTTCACTCTTTGATACTTGACTTCATTAAGGCACCTCTAATGGGGTAGGTGGACGCCTGGTGTTGTTGTTGTTGTTGTTTGTCGAAAGATGGCCAATGGAGTTGTATCCTTTCTTAGGTCCTCACCTTTGTATATTTTTGTTTTAGAAAGAGAGACTTGCCCAGGTCCGCAAGCAGATCTCCAGGGAGGAGTATGAAAAGCGTCATCTGGGGAACTACAGGTAGGCCACAGGAGCATCTCCACCCGTGGGACACATCTTACATTTATAAGGTCAGATAAGGAGCAGGAGTCTCCCTGGAGAATAAAGCAACAGGGAAAGTAGAGCTGCACAGCCCAGTTCAGAAAAGGACGGAGAAAGAGTAGAAGGCAGAAATGATAAAAGACAGCGGCCGGGGTCTGGAATTGAATGCCCCTTGGTATGCACACACGCACTTAAACATGCACATACATATACCCGGGGCATGTTATGCCAAAGTATCAGGAGCTTTTCTCTCACGTCAGGCCACTGAGTACAGGGAGCATCAATTTTTAATATTCGCCTGTCAGATGAGCAGATGCCTGCTTCAGAAGACAAGTCAGGGGTGGTTTGGCTTCACCTCATCCTTTGCTCTTCGCATGCTGCCTAATGAAGACCCCCCAATTGGGAAGCGGCACTGGGACTTGATTAAGGCGGCCCTCATTAGACGAGTCTCCCAACTAACCTTTTTTCCGTTTACTGGAACGGGGTTCAGGTACAGGGAGCCTGCTTCAAAGAGGAGCCAAAGCCATTTAGCGTCTCTAGCATTTATCACTCCGCTCGATGAGTAATTGTGACGAGTCGCTCCGGAATAACGCCACCACTTAAAAACGGCACAGAGGAAGCGAGGAGAGTGAATCTGGTTCTTGTTTAACTGATGTAATTTCTATTCCCTGCATTTCTATCCTAATAACCCCCCACCCTTAAAAAAATATGCTGAAACGTTAAAAGAAATTGATTCAGTTGAACCAAGAATTAAACATACGCCATATGAAGAAGGCGAAGCGAGAAGATTTAAAGAGACACGGCGCTTCTAAAAGGTTTTTGCTGCTATACAAGTTTCGCCATAATGCAGGCTTTAATGGATTTTAGAGCTTTATCCAAGGATCTTAACATTTACATTAGTTGATCCCTTGATTATGCCGCAGCTGGCCGAGCTCCTAACTAAAGAGCACGCTTAAATGTTAGCAGATCATTTACCAGTCAGAACGGTGTAACTCTAACAGATATTACTTATCATTCCTAATGCCTTATGTTTATATAGATTAAGGTCGTGACATGTAATTTCTAGCTGTATGATGTAACTACACGGCTTGTTCCTCACATTGAAACAGTATTCTGTTCATTCTTCAGCCTCGAGGGTCTTTCCAACGCCTTAATAGTCACATCAACAAAAGTGCATTACTATAATACTAATGCTGGTGTCAAGAGAGTGATTGAGAACGGTTTAAATAATATGATAAGCAGGTGCATTCCCCTCGCTCACCCTCTATCGCCTTTCTCTCTCTTTCTCTCTTTGCTTACAGACGTATTTACCCCCCAGATGACAAGCTGCTCCTGGAGAAGTATGAGGGCCTCCTCTCGGTTGCCTTTCAGACGTTCCTCGCTGGGCGAGCAGCCTCACTTCAAAAGGAAATGAATAATCCTCTGAAACGAATGAAGGCATGTACCTGAGTCTCAGCTGGCTCAGAATGCTCTTTCTTCCCCCCCCTCCTTTCTATCTCTGCTCTCCCGGTGTCTCCTTCTCTCATTCTTTCCTTCTCTGTATTTAGACTTCCCCTTCAGCTAGAAAATAGCAAGAGAAGAAAGGAAATAATGCAAGATGCTGTTGTCGTGGCTCCTCCTTATGCTTCCTGCTATGACCTCGTTGCCCAAGTCTAAGGCTTTCCAGTCCATAGCGGACATGATGTTTTAAGACCCGAGACCCCTTTTTGTTACAAGGAAGGCCTGCTGTTTTTACTCTTTTTCCCTCTGGCCTCTGTTTTCATTCATAGTCACCTTGAGTTCATCATTGTGCCATGCTTCCTTTCAGAGATATTTGGATGGTGGAAGAGGTTTTTCAAGACACGAATATGTCAGCCCAGGCGCATCAGCGTGCCGCATTGTTGCAGGGCCTCTTTAAGTATCGCCCATCCGCACTTTGCAGTTTAATGGAGTTTAAGCTGCCTGGGGTGGAATCAGATAGAAATGCTTTAGAGTGGATGATATGGGCTGTTCTGCTACTTTCTATATACACAAAGTGGGGACAGCATGTGATGCCTATAGAGTTTAATCTGTGGACCGGCCTTGTTTGGTCAGGATTGCTTTCATTGCCACACTGGTTGCTGAATCTGCCTTTTCATTCCATTAACACTTTTAAAGCAAAGAAATAATGGCCTAGAATTGCCTTGATTAAAAGGGACTATTATGCAAAAATGCACTTTTTAGTCATTTTAGACATTGAGAGACGTCTCGTGTTTAACAAACTAAAATAAAATGCATTTTCCATTTTTGTATTGGCCATGGGTTAAGAGGAAACATTTTCATTTCTCCCCTATTGTGACCTCATATAAGAAGACCTTATATATACTATTGTGAAGTAATATATTCGCTCAGCTTATTGCTCAGATTTGCTGGTCTCTGGAGGAGCAGGGTTAGGCAGTAACTCATTTACATAAACACAGAAACAGCGCATTTGCAGGAGGAGTGAAATGAAGGGAGTTTGAGATATTTAAACAAATCCATTATCTAGGGGGTGTTTCGGCTGGATAATTAACAAACACATGTGGGGGGAACACCGAGACACACGTTATAGAAATAGTTAAAAAAGGAACCTTTAATAAGAAGTGGCTTTTTCTGAACAGGGGGAAGATAAAAAACATTAACTTGCAATGTAAACATTTTACAGCTTGGTTTTGTTTGCCTTGATGCCTGAGCAGTGGATTTTAATCTAGATTTAGGGAGGAATGCATGCATTTGGTGAGAAATAGAATTGAATATGAATATGTCCAGGGACACATCAGTAAAGAGCCGGTAGGAGCCGGATGTTAACTCAACGGAATTTTTTTTTTGTGCACGACAGGCAGTATTTCTCATTATAAAACCTGCATTAATGACTGGAGACAAATGTTCATCTGAGACCCGTTTTTCAGTGACATTTTATGCCAAGGATGTTTCAGACAATTTCATTTATTGCGTATCAATCAGGCTTTTTTGAGACCGTAAGGATTCCAAGTTCCAAGCTATCATTTAGTCTGTGTACACTAACTGTGTACACACAAGGTAAAGAGTGTTTAGAGAATGCCAACCAAGTTGTGGATGGTCCTCAGGGTCTGTCGGATCTGCAATACCAATTGCTATGCCACTACACAGTAAAAGGACACCTTTGTTTGAAAAACTTCAATCACGTTTATGCAAATCTATTAACCATGTCCTGTGTGAGTAACTGTTCCACAACATTTATTTAACCCTGTTACCTAAACACGTTTAAACAAGAGATATAACTACAGTATTTGGATACGTGTCGTTATTCTTTGAAAATTGAAAAATAATATTAAAAAATTAAAATATAAAAAAAAAAACGTAGAAAATCACAGTGCAAATCGTATGGGCACTAAGGTATCATGATAATATGGTATCATATTATCCATATCTGGTGATCTCATTCCTATTTACTGTAAATGTACAGAATGTATAAGAGAAAGCTGTGTGTAAAAATGTCCTGAAGATTAGGGAAGAAGAAAGTAATGTGATTTCAGTGGTGTTGATGCAGGAGATCACTTTGGTAGTGTAACCATGTTATCTGAATTATATATTTAGTATTAATTATGAAAATACATTTAAAAAAATCATCCAATATGTTCATGTTTTTTTTTTTTTTCTTAAAGGCAAAACCACGAAGAATTTTTAAAAAGATGTTTATGGTCATGGAACATGCACCGTAATCATGGAAACACATTTAAATATGTTTTTAATTATACTGTACCAATCCCTTTAAAAATTATTCATTTTAATTAAAAATCTATTTTTAGGCAATTATTTAATTGTATGAAAAATTCCCGATCTTTTGATGTTATGATCAGGGAAGGAAAATCCTTAATTCATTATCCAGCCCGTCTGACAAGTAAAAGCTCCAGTATGGTTGCCTGGAGAAATAAATGACGAGGCTACTGTAAAATGTAATGATAGTTTGCTAGTTGAGTGCATCAATCCAGACTAATGTAAATAAACACATGATAATGTAGACATCCTGATGAAGAACACATTGTTTGTCCCTTTAAACAACGTCAGCGACGTTTGCTATAAGCATCATTTAAATATGACATTTCCGTGTAGGAAGAGGATATCCTGGACCTGCTGGAGCAATGCGAGCTGGACGACGAGAAGCTGATGGGGAAGACGTCCAGGCAGAGAGGAGTGAAGGTAAGTTGAGTTTTTTTTCCCCCGAATACATCAAGGCTAACTGTTCATTCTTACACAAATGGCATCAGTTGAAATTAATTTGCGCCTGTCACTTCTGAGTATGCTTTTCTTCCTTGACAACTCATGAGCCCACAGCGCTCAATGATCTGATGGATAGACAGACTCCCAGGGGTGCATTATGGGCCATCTGGAAAAATCAGGGCAGAAATTAAGCAGTTGAAATACTGCGGGATTCAGTTTTAAGCATTCCCACTTAAATATGCCACAGAGAGCAGCACAATCAAACGGAGATAGATGTTTGAGTTGGTCTCCATCTCTTTTTAGTCTCCGTCTCCCTCTTTCTCTAATTGGTCTGTTTAAACCTGTGCTCGCAATAGCTTCCTAAGTGTTAATTTTGCAAAAGAAAGCCAAGCTAAATTAGCTGTTGAATAACTGATGTGAATGCTTTATTAATGCTAACAGCATGTTCCTTCCTGAGTGCAGGACAGGCATTCGCTTCAATTAACTCTGCTCCCCAATCTTTCTTTCTTGGAAGGAAATGATAAATTAATATTCCCTGATGCTTCGCGGTGAAAGGTGGTATCCGGGCAGAGTTACTTATACTGAATTAACGCATCTCAGCTGTGACATTAATCACAGGCAGGTCTACACTGTACTTGTCATCAAGGTGCACACCAAGGGCCGTGTCACAATCCCGCTCCCCCTCCCTTTTCCCCACCATCACTTTCTCCACCCACTCTCTCCAGTCATGTCACCTTAGCTACCGCTGATGACAAATGCTAATTGGAGTCAGGATGAAGGCTATATCCGCCAAGGAGCTGACTCTGTTTAACATTGTCTTTTCCCCCCAATGTCACTGGACATCATTGGCTTGGACATGTCTATCTGTCTCTGCAGGCCTTGTCCTCCATGCCCGAGAGCGCCCAGATGCCCAGGAGGCACAGAGACTATGAAGACAGCTCAGGCAGCTGCAACAGTAGCAGAACGTCAGGCTCGAACACCGATGAAGAAGACGAGAGCACCAATGACCTCCAGGAGAAGAAGGTTCCCAGTGAGGCTGGGGAGAGCAAACAGAAAGCCTCTGAGCGTTCCAGTAAGTCTGTGAAGGAAATGATTCTTTATTAGTACTCCTCCGGGGCCAGTTACGGCCAGTCTCCTCTACGCTGCGCTCATTCCCTCTTCTTTTATATCACCGCCTTCGATAGGAAATCATTCCCTTGATGCTGTTCCTACAACTATGAAGGCTTCTTAATTACTTAAACAAACTTCTACCATTGTCACAGACAGACATGCAACCCCCCCCCCCCCCAAGCCTTTTTTCTGGCCAGACCAACTCTAGACACAATTACGCAATCTAGTGGTGTCAGCGGCAGCGCTAACCCCAAATTACAGATGTAAATCTAGTTTAATGCACTTGTTTACCTAATTAATACATGAAACAAGCAAAATCCATCTTTTTTAATTAGGGTCACAAAGATCTGATGGCGCAGTCCAGAGACTCTTAATTTGACTGGCTGGCAGTAGTGGGTGATAGCTTGAGAGCTCTCTCGGCTCCCATACACAGTGGCTTTAATGAGCTTTTTTGATGTGTTTCAGTCCACTAGTCTGTAAGGAGGCTAGGGTCTCAGCTTGGGTGAGGTGCAATTCAAGGCTTTCGGTTTACCCTGAAAAGAGAGCAAACAAACCCGATTCTCTTCAATTGGAAAGGTTTCCAGCTTCCTTTGGGGTCCACGAACATATAGTTCTTTATAACTATGTTATTTTTTTTTTCTTCTTCTTTCTTCACCTGCCTTTCCACTTGCATGCCCCAGGTCTTGCTATCACACCACAGCAGCATGTATTGAAGTGTCACAGGGCTAGAGCGGATTGTTTAAAGATTCTTTTTTTGCTCGAGCAAGCGGTCAAACCCTCCAGTTTTTCCATTAGCTTCGGAATGAAGGACAAAGCCATGATTTGGCTGAAGTTTGAGGGGTGAGTGAGTCGCTGAGGCTGGAGTGACTTTGACGCCCCGTCTGGGGGTGGCCTAAGCTAAGCCCCTATAATGCGCACGACTTGGCAACTTCCTTCCCTCAAGACTCGCAGGCAGAACACCGAGGCCGGCTGGCCCGTGGACAAGCTGGAGGTCGTTCAACACTTCAGTGCGCATGTGGGCAAAAGCTGCTGCGGCTCTAATCCGAAAACTGCAGAGCCAGGCTACTAAGACTAGCACATGCCTTTGTGATTAATGGAAGCCGCAGTCATTCTGTATTTGTTGTCAGGGAATGGGTGGGGGCGGGGGGGTTGGGGGGTGCTGGTGGTTGGGGCGGGGGGGGTGTTGACATCATTTGCGCCTCAATACAGGCCTGTCAGGCTTTTGTGTGTATCTAAGAGGCTGTTCATTTTTCTCTGAGCTCAGTTATTTAGTTCAAGCACTTAATTCTGGATATTCTACCCCCTGAGTGGTAAAATAAATAAACAAACAAACAAACAAACAAAATGAAATGTTAAAAAGCTTTTTTTTTTTTATTATTCTATCTGTCAGGTCGTGTGCACTGGAAGCCGTCTCCCAAACCAGAGAAATTGGGTTCTCTATCTTCACCAGCTCTGTCAGGACTCATCCGCCGCTCTGTCTCATGCCCACGCTCCATCTCTTCTTTGAGTGGACAGTCTCCCAGCAGTGACAATAGAGGCACCTCGAACAAGAGTCTGCCACAGATGGGAGGCACTGGTGTGGCATCAGCCCACGCAGGAGCTTTGGCTCCAACGACATCATTGGTTCGACCCCACACTGCTCTGCGCTCACACTCTCTCAGCCGCAACAGTTCTGCCCACAGAATGCCCCACAGCAGCAGCCTGGGCACTATCCACTCCACCATGGCAAGTGTAAAACACATACACACACAAACACACATTTAAGCATTTCTACTTTCATTATAAAACCAAAAAAAAAAAAAATGCAGTTACGCACGTCCGTGCAGCTAAACCCAAATTACAGACATATACACAATTTGATGAATTTATTTACCTGCCGTTATTACATAAAACAGGTAAGTTAATCTTTTTTAATTAGGATCACTATTACACACCGGGCTCCTGTGCACACCTAAGCGGTTGCCATGCAGCATGAATTTCTGTGTAATGAGGTGCACGCATATAAATGTGTTCATAAACAGGTCAGAATATGCTCCATGGCTCCATCTCCTCCACATCTTATTGTAACACATGCGTAGCCCCTTTACACACACCTCATTTGCTCCCTCTAACATGTGTCCCAGCTCACACTTTCTCTCTTCTTTATGCTAATCTGACTAGCCCCTAAACTCCCTCCGTTCTGCAGCGCTCCTCTCTTTAAGCACTCTTTGTAACGAGTGTTAAGATGTCCCACAGTCAGAGCAGCACTGGCACTTTTACACTCCGTCTCACAACCTGACAGTTCTGACATGCTGAGCCAACCTCCAGTCACCTGGGCTCATCTGGCACAGCAGGTACCTCTGGGATCCAGGCTGGAGCCGCCAAGCAATAGCTTGCGGCTGTGCCACTCTAATTGTGGCATCCTCGGTTTGCCTCGCTCTCCAGGCCTGCGGAGAGCGGTGAGGAAAGGAAAAGCTGATGACGGAAGGAAAAAAGGCAGCGTGCACTAATTCATCTTCATTGTGTTGTGTGTGTGTGTGTGTGTTTGTGTGTGTGTGCGCGCGCCATAGGGAGAGTCCCTGCTGAACGCGAGGAGCAAGGAGCAGGAGGCGGAGCTGACGCGGCAGACGCTGGCCGCGCTGGGGGAGTTGCGCATCCGATTCCCAGGGAAGAGCGAGGAAGAAGCGGAGGCCGTGCTGGACGAGGTGAGATAGTACGCCGTGCTCCTCTCGTTCCCCCAGCTCATTTGCGGAGAGCGCTGCCTGTAGCTCTGTCTCTCGCTCTCTCGCTCTCTCTCATTTCGTACATAATGTCATTAGCCGTCCACCTGTATGGTTAATGAGAGCTATTAGCCGTCGCCATGGAAAACGCAGCTGGGCAGCAGCACCTGTTTGAGACCCTTTCCAATATCATAACATTTTTGCACTTTGAAAGGGAATAAAATAACAAATGTTTGCAAGTTTTGTCTTTGCAGTGTCTCTCAAGTAATGAAATAAAGTTTTATAATAATACTATTATTAATATCATAATAATTCAGAAAGGATTCTTTTGGACTCATACCGGTCCATGAATTGTATTTACAAAAACTCCAAAATCTGTCCTACATTAGAAAGTTGAAGAGTGTAATTTGCCTATCTGTGTGCATCAGGGTAATTTATGGCCTCCTGATTAGTATGGAGAAGATGTAGTCCTAAATGAATTATTAATGATTTATCCAAGAAGATGAATTTAACGTTTATGACCATATCAATGCCTGAGTGCTCCGCCATCATCCTTCATTGTAACCATGTCCACGGTTCGTTTCCTCTGTGGAGGAACGAGCCAGAGATTTGTCTTGACTTGCAAGTCCACTACAGAACATAAATAGAATATTAGATCAGTAACGCAGGGACAAGGCGTGCTGATGAGAGAACAAGTATCCGGAGAAAGATTTGCCTGTTCAAAATTGATAATAATCTCAGTGTAGTCACACATTAAGATTGATCTATGAACTAGTTAAAAATGAATAAAGGAAACAATAAAGTGTGCAGCGTCTCACCGCAGAAAGAAAGAGGAGAAAGAACGCCGCGTGGTCTGTTTGTGTCAAGATTTGTCTTTGTTTATGCATGCATTTGCAGAGAGGCATTGATTTTATTTCACAGTAGTAAAAAACTGTTCAAATAATGTAAAAACAACTTAGCAGGTCCATACTTAGGAAATGCCTGAGGGGGAAAAATGCACCGAATATGGGCGACTTAATGGGAGAAGCATACTTAATGGGACAGAAATGTTGTCTTTTGTCACAAAACGAATGTAATGTTTTGTTGTTGTTGTTGTTTTTTGTCATCTACAGATTTTAAACAACTGGAAATATCATAAACCAAAAGTTGCTTCTTATTGGCTTGTGAAGTTGGATGCCACAAAACAAAGAAAGGTAAAGTATTATAAATCCACTTTTATGATAGAGTTATATACAGTAGAACTTAAAGATTACTAATTTGACGGAAATATGGAATTAAAAATTCTAAAACTGATCCATAGTTATAAATATGAATTATATATATATATATATATTTATTTATTATTATTATTTTTTTTTTTACTAAAACCTTCCACTCTGGTTGTATTAATCTTTCACATTGTGTCTGTTAAATATTTTGTGCAGCAACATAAGTGGTAATCTTTTACCGTTATCAGTATACAGTAGAAGCTTTACTGACGGTCGCCAGCCGAGCGAGGGGAAAGTTTTGAACACTGATACTGCACTGGCTTTTGTGCCAGCTTGATTTTTCTTACTGTATATAATTCAGAAAACTAGACTTTCCTAAACTGACATTGGCGTATAGCATTTTAAAGTCTAGTTATCGTCACACATTTACATTTAGGCATTTGGCAGACGCTCTTATCCAGAGCGACTTACATTTGTATCTCATTACACATCTGAGCAGGATGAGGGTTAAGGGCCTTGCTCAAGGGCCCAACAGTGGCATCTTGGTGGTTGTGGGGTTCGAACCTGGGATCTTCCGAACCGTAGTCCAATGCCTTAACCACTGAGCTACCCCTGACCCTACATGAAAACGGAGGACACCACAAGTACCCGTTTCTATTCCATGACACCAAATGCGTAACCTAATCTCCTTATGGAAAACGAGCACCTTTGCCAAATTTTAAAGAAGTCCTAACAAGTTACCACTTTGGGTATCAGCATAATCCACATCTTTCTCTGTCTAATCAAATGACATAAAACTCACCTACTGTATGGCACTTTAAATCTCTTTGCAAGGAACTTTTCTTTTTATTCAACTGAATTCTCTTCATGCTAACATGGGTTATGATAATAATCACTGATTAATACAGTCACTACAGTTTAATAGAGTGACTTTCTGTGTATTTATCATTTTATAAGACTTATTATTATCAATGGGACAGTCATCGATTATAGGCAATACCTATCGGTTAATTTCCTGTGCATTTTAAGTGATCAATTATGAAAAAAGTTGCCATCTATTTTAGGCATTTAATTTTTTAAAAAGAAAACACACCATAGTGCATGCTTTTGTCTGTGCACTCAGACAACTGCTGTGTAGCCCAAACATGCTTAAGGCACGGGCTTGCATATAATGCAGATACTGTAACTGTGCATGCTCACAACACGGCCGTGTAAAGTCGCAGATAATTTATTTCAAGGTGAACTACAATTTTAGAGAGAAAAAAACAGGCGATTCCCAGATGTGGGTGTACTTTGATTTTAGCAAAAAAAAAAATATTACAAGTAAACCACCAAGGAAGAAAAATCTTGACAAGGCGTGATATGCAAAATCTGTCACAAGGAGAACAGTATGTGTACATTGATAAATACTAGATGGTCTACAATGACAGTGTACTTCTGCTTTGACAGCGGTGTCATGTTTGTAATGTTAATACGATACATTAATAGATGCTTATGCAAGTAATCCTAGCTGATGTACTTATGTGATGTACATAACGTACTCTGGGTGTGACGACAGAGAATGTTGTCGGGATTGATTTTCAGGAAACACAACGAGTGATAAGGGTCATTGTACTGTGCGTTTAAACCGATTATTAACGGATCATTGATTGGTTTACTTAAACTGATGACCGATTATGGAATGGTTGCCGACTCCCATTGATGCTACTGTTTTCAGGGCCATTTACAGTATATAATGTAATATATAACATTGACATTATTTAATTTATTTGTCCTAAACCGATTAGAGATTATACAGTAGACTTCTATTTATTAATTGTTGTTCTCTGATTATTTTTTTTTGCTTTACAGAACAAATGTCTAAAAATGCTGTAAATATGCCTTTAAAATAAGTTCAGACTGATACAGGATCAATGCACTAATTAGTGAGCAAGTAACTCACTTCTGCAAAGTAATTTATGAAAGGAAATGTAGGTGCCTGCTTAGGGGAAGCCTACACACCTGTCTTGAGTCCCGCTTGACATTGTTCCCGTTTCTCTCCAGAATATGCTTAATTAGATTTTTTTTTTACTTCAAATGTTTGATTGGATGGATTCCTGCATCGTGCACTATTTTGTGATGAGGTAACAATTTTTGAAAAATATTACTAATTGATTAAGAATTGTTATATCAGCACTCCTAGTCTTCCTCAGAGTGGAGAAATGTCATGAAGTTCTTACATTTCTCCATTGTGGTGTAAGACTGCTGATATAAGGACTTGTCATGTGGATTTGTCTTTCCAAAATACCCAGTCTGAGTTTTTATTCATTCCCATGGAGCGTGAATTTCATGGCTTTGTGCAGAGTGAGGGCATTTTTTCTTGGAATGATATGATAAGCTCTGTTTTTCCCTCTCCATCAAGAATAAAGGGTTTTGTTTAATGAGCCTGCTGATAATAATAGGTGGAGAAACAACCTATGATTATGATTATTATTATGATTATTATTAAGATTATTATTATTATTATTATTATTATTGTTGTTGTTGTTGTTGGTGATAGTGGTGGTAGTATTTTATTATCCAATAATCTATTGTATTGTGGCACCAAACTCTTAAGAAATCGTATTTATTTAGTTTGTACAAAATATCCTAAAGTTTGGTGGGGTTGTGGTGGATTTTTCTTTTTTTTTTTCCTTTTCTCTCATGTTACATTTAGAATAATGGCATGAGTTACTGTGAGAATCCCGCACCGCAGGGGTTGCTAAGTAACAGCTGCTCTCACCTTTCTTGCTATCAAGATCGTTGCAGCACATCCTGGCTGCTCACAATCGTCTGCCAGATGGGCTGTACATACACCACGCTCCCGTCCTGTCCGAATGTATTACCACTTCATTTACCTTGCTGCAACACCCAGCTCCAAATAATGAAGCACCAGTTCCTTGATAAGCATCAGTTTCCTTGATCTTATCGCAGGACTACCATGCTGTTAGCGTCTCTGCAGTCTGTGAAGCGCATCGCAGATTGAAATGAGCTGGGAAATGATTGGATTTGGGTTCGATTCGGCACACAGTGCCCTTTTGTCTTTCAATGAGCTACGTACTAGACGTATACTATTTTTGTATGCGTGTGTGTTTTCGTATGTATATATACAGTATACACTTAACGGCTACTAAATTAGGATGCAGTTGTATACATTTTGGTACAGACGACTAGTGAAAATGCTTGTTTTGCATAGGTTTTTAATTTAATATGTAATTATTACAATTACAAAATTATATTATTGACAACATAAGTGAAAAGTGGATGCTTAGAAATACTACAACTTTGCTTACATTTAAATAGAAACATGGAAATAGTGCTAGTTACAAAATATCCAAGAAATCAAGCATTTACTCTTGTCAAGTTTTAATTAAGGCTTTCAAAACATTTTGTATTTCTTTGTTTAATGAAAAAAAATTCAGACCCCACTGTATAATAACTCAGTGAAACCTTTTTTAGGAACACTATATGAACCCTGGGTAGGGCCTCCCTTGGCTCTCACAACAGCCTTCGTTCATCAGGGCACAGATTCTACTAGATGTTGGAAAAATTTCTTTAAGATTCTGGTCTGTGTTGACATGATGCATCACAATTTCTACAGATGTTTACTTTCATGCCGTAAATCTCCCGTTCTACCACATAACTGAGGTGTTTATAGGTTTTAGATCTGGGAAAGCCACTAAAGAACATTGAATTTATTGTCATGTTCATGAAACCTGTTTAAAACAATTTTGGCTTTGTGACATGGTGCGTTATTATGCTGGAAGTAGCCGTTAGAAGATGGTAAATTGTGGCCATTAAGCCTCAATACTCAAATAGGCAGTGGCATTCAAGCAATAATTGGTATTAATGGCCCCAAAGTGTGCAAAAAAAAAAAAAAAATTCACACCATTACACCACCTCCACTAGGCTGGACTGTTGACACAAGGCAGTCTGGGTCCCATGGATTCATGCAGTTGGTGCCAAATTCTGACCCTACCATCTGTGTGTCTCAGCAGAAACTGAGATTCATCAGACCAGGCTCCATTTCTCCAGTATTTAACTGTCCTGTTTTGGTGAGCCTGTGCCCAGCTTTCTGTTCTTGGCTGACACTAGTGGAAGCCAATGTGGGCTTCTGCTGTTCGTATCCTATCCGCCTCGAGGCTTGATGTGTTGTTCCTTCTGCGATGCTTTTCTGCTCCGTACAGTTGTACAGAGAAGTTAGCAAAAACAGAAAGGGCACAGGTTCACCAAAACTGGATATATAGTTGCAGTGGGATGCCAAAAATTATTCTGATAACATGCTGTATTTATTCACAAGTTAGCCACATAAAAAATAATGGACAAAAGTGGTGATCAGTGGAGGGTGGCACACATCAAACCTTGTCTTTTAAAAGGACTTACTTTTACCTTTCATGACCCTGTACAGGATAAGCATTATAAAGTATATTGAAGAGTCAGTGCATTCAGTGAAGGATTACGTACTGAAGAAGTACTGTGATACCAACATTTTACACATCTGTATTCAGACCTCAGAATTGTTTGACCCAAGCATTCCAATTATCCACTTCTCAGCATTAGCATCAGTTTCTGATGTACTGACAGTTACTACAATTAAATATTCAGTAGCAGTTAGCATTATATTTCACCCTGAATTGCAAGTTTTGGCCAAGATTACTTACATGCACACAGGAGTAGAATGGCATCTAAAGGCAACATTTAAAAATTTAAATATGGCGTTATGACATACAGTATGTGTTAAAGTTAGTAACCCCTCTTTTAATTCTATGTGTTTTGTGTAAACACATAATAAAAGTAGAGTGTCTACTTAGTGTTAGGGAAATACAATCTTTTTTCGATTATTTTCCGCTCATTCTCATATATATTTCCTATTGTGCTTCGGATTATTGTAACATGACCCGGTTTCGACCAGACTTTACAGTAGCCGTCGGACAGATGTCTCACATTTGCCCCTAGAATACAGAGGAATTCATGGTTGACTCAACGATTGCAAGGTGCCCAGGTCCTTTGGCTGCAAAACAAGCCCACCCTCCACTGCCATGCTTGACAGTGGGTATGTTGTGTTTCTGCTGAAACGCTGTGTTTGGCTAAGATGGCACAGTGCATCAAGGCCAAACAACTCCACTTTGGTCTCTTCTGTCCATAGGACATTGTTCCCGAAGCATTGTGGTTTGTTCAGATGCAGTTTTGTGAACCTCGGTTGTGCTTCCATGTTCGTTTTATGCAGAAGACGCTCCTGGCACCCATCCACACAAACCTTACTTGTTCAGTCTTCTTCTATTTGTGCTGTCAGGGGCATTAACATTTCACATGCTCAGTCAGGCCTGTAGGGTCTGAGATGTAGCTCTTTGTTTTTGTTTTGTATTTCTCCGTGTATTGCATGGTCCGCTCTTGGGGTGAATGTCCTGGAACGTCCACCACTATGGAGATTGGCAACTGACTTAAATGCTTCCCACTTGTAAATAAACTTTCTCACTGTAGAAGACTGAACTCCAAATTGTTTGGAAATGGTTTTATAACCCTTTCCAGACTGATGTGCAGCAACAATTGCTTCTCAAAGACCATAGCTTATGTCTTTCCCTCTTGGCATCGTGTTAACACGCACCTAAATGCCCCAGACCAGCAAACTGCCAAAACTTCTGCTTTTATAGAGGTCTGCACACCTGCTGAGGATCAATTAATCAAGGGCTGATGATTAGCAGCACCTGGCTGCAACTTACCTTTTTAAAGGTGGAAGCAATAAGGGGGGGCACTTAGTATTGCCCACTTTTTTTTTTCTTCTTTTTTTTTTTGGATTCATTTTTGTTAAATAAATTACAGCATCGTGAAAAAAAGTTTTATGATGTCTGTGGTTGCGTTTGCTGAATACTAAGACCCGCTACAGTCAGATGATTTTACACAAAACACATGACTATAAATCATTGTGAATTGTTCACATGTACTCTACAACTATAACTGACGGCCAAAGCATTTTTACCTCTCGCTAAGCCCGGCACTTTCTGGCACTCTTGGTACCATTTTAGTTTATTCGTTTGGCCTGCATCTCTGTTATTGTTAGGATAAACTGTATGTAACTCGTTTATGTATAAAGTGTTAATTTAAAGGCTGGCAGCCAGTTGGTGTGGATGGAACCCAAACTGCTAAAATGAGACAAATTTGCAAACATACAAACAGAGCTATTTATAAGAACTAGCCTCAGTCTATATAAAGCATGCTGGGTAATTATCAATTTTGCCCTTTCAGCAGGTTATTATGGTATCGGTCTAAACTACATTTATGATTATTTGTCTTTTGCATTGGACATCATGTTCATTTATATAGCAGGATCTTGTTTAAAAGGTACGGGAACGATGGAAGTATAAAATACATGTAGTGAATTACAGTATGTAAAACGAAAAATTACTTAAATGCATGCTGAGCACAAATCTGAATATGAATCATTTTCTCAAGGTATGAACCAACATGAGGGCGACACGGTGGTGTAGTGGTTTGCACTGTCGTGTTCCACCTCCAGGGTCCGGGGTCCAATCATGGCCAGGCTCGATGTGTTGGGTGTGTGGGTTTCCTCCGGGTACTCTGGTTTCCTCCCACCTTCCAAAGTGTTTAGACGCTTTCCTTAAAATTGTACGTGAGCTTTAAAACATATACTGTGAGAATGACATATGTAATATAATACATTTCCATTAGTATGTTAAATATTAGTTGAAATATAAAGGATGGATGTGCAGAGAATTTCTCACAGTCGATCATTAAACCTGAGTGTCATGTGGCAGAAAATTGCCAATCAGTCAGTGAGACTGTTAGGGTTCTTCAGCCTGTTTAGCCTCAGTTTAGACTTTCTAGTACTTATCTTTCAACCTTGCACTCCAATCACCCTGTTCAGTCTCTGCACCTGTCTTTTCATCTTTTCTTCTCTCTCTCCTTCTCTCTACTCCTCAGTACAGACCTCCTCAATTGATTAGACCTGCACCAATGCCTGCATGCTTCAGTCTTTTTGATTGTGACTATAGAAAAGTAGACTATAGAAAAAGACCTGCTTTGATTCTGTAGTGCCATACATTTGTGCTCATTCATATGCTTCACCCATAAAGGTCTTGGACATTGTCCGCACCAACGTCCGATCGTTGCTCCAGCGGATCTGGAGGGAGCCTGACATCGAAAGTTTACGTCTCTACCGCCTTTTTAACCGTGTCTTCAGTCGCCTGCTCTGGAGCCATGGTCAAGGCCTGTGGAACTGTTTCTGCAGCTCTGGGTAAGAAGCTCGTAATAATACAGATAATAAATCCATAAAAAAGGAAGGTGACGAAATACACTTTATTTTCATGGTCGACGTTAGTAAATCAGATGAAGTGATATTGGTTAATAATGAAGGAATTGTTAAAGCCTTTTCCACCGAGTTAATAAAGGTAACATACACATATCGACAGCTTTAATAGGAAGATTTGTACATACATTTCATATTCATTAAATTCACACAAAGAAAAACAAATCTCATGCAAATACATGTTTCAGATAATTGCACATTAAACATCAAGGTGGAGAAAATGTGCTTTCAGTGACTGTGGCACGGTTGTTGTTGCCAGGCTGGTTGGTTGGAGTATTTCAGAACCCGCCAATCTCCCGGGGTTTTCACACACAACAGACTCTAAAGTTTACACAGAATGGTGCAATAAACAAGCGGCAGTTCTGTGGGCAGCAACACGTTATTAACGTGAGAGGTCAGAGGAGAATGGCCAGACTGTTTCGAGAATACAGAAAGGCAATTGCAACTCAAGTAACCACTCTTAACATCAAATGGGGCAGAAATGCAGGTCAAACCCTGAGACAACTGGACTACAACAGCACAGAGTCCACATCAGGTACTACTGCTTACAGCCAGGAATCTTACAGACCAGAGAAATGTTCAGTTTTAGTGAACCTGAAGCTCTTGATCTGTATCTGCATGATGTTATGTAATTGCATGATTGGCTAGTCAGGTAATTGCATGAATAAGCAGGTGTACTGGTGCTCCGGTGAATGCATATGTCTATAATGAAACTGTAAGTTAATGAGGGTAAAAGGATCTTCACTTGTCATTTCTTCTGGCCAGCAAGATTCGATGTCCTGTTCGGTGTTTTTTATTTATTTATTTATTTATTTATTTTTATCGCATTTCTGTTGATTGCCACCTACACAGTAATTTTTTTTTTCCTGACCGTAAGGACATCAAAGAAATATGTAAAATCCCCAACGTATCCGTCTATTCATTTCTTGTGTGGGTAGTGCAGTGCGTCTACAAGGTTTCTCAACAACCCACTTGCACGTCTAATTGACAGATATAGAGATATGTAACCACCCAGGTTTGTTTTAACTTAATGAGAGTGTGCATGGCACTAGGGGATTAGTGATGGTGCTAAGCACCCCATGCTGCTGCCATTTAATCAGGGCCCGGTGCATGAAGGAGGTCTGTGGGCAGCTAGAGCTCAGAGGAAAGCCCAGCAGGGGAGCATTGTGAAGGCCTCCTCGCCTGTAACGTACTCTCAGATCCCCAGCCATTATATTCCTTCATCTCTACAATCAAACACAATCACTGCTGCCGTCCAATGACTTTGAAAAGAAAAAGACATTATTTTAGCTCAATATTTTTCTTTTTTATTCAGCCCACGCTGAGGACCAGACTCGACTGATTTTTTTTTTTTAACACTCATTCATCAAAGCATCTGGTTAGACAGAAGTCCTGCGGTGTTTATTGAATTCTTTTCGGCAAGTTTTTTTTTTTTTTGTATTAAGATCTTTCTTTTCCGCTCATATATGCTTGGACCCTACAGCAGGTCATCGTGGGAGAGTATCTTCAGCAAGAGCAGCGAGGTGGTGACACCACAGGAGCTGCAGTGCTGCCAGCGCTTGGTGCAGCTGTGCCGTGACTGCCTGCTCGTGGTTTACAAGTTCGTCGTGGAGTCGCGCGGGTCGCTGACTGGCCTGAACCCGGAGTGGGATGACCCCAGGTAAACGCCTCGCCGCAGACTTTCTCTTTCCTCAACACTTTTTTTTTTTACATCTGTTCACCCTTGGTCCCCTGTGTAGCAAAGTTAAGGGGGAGATGTCTGGGAAGGGGCATATCTGACTTTTCAGCTGCGGTGGGGAAAGCTGCAAGCAGGAAAGGATGACCCTCAGATTATCACTTAACTTAGTAGGCCCCCTGAGGCGCAGCTAATTCAATTATAAAAGAGATGAGCCAGAGCGAAGTAATCTTAAGAGCTTGAGCACAGGCTGCTTCCTGCAATCTGTAACTACGGAGAATGCCATAGATTTTGAGCTTATACTGTATATACCAACAGGAATTTGGTTGTAATATACAGTATGGCGTGTTGTTGTTGCTTAAGGGGTAAGACTATAATTTAATTTAAAGACTGTCATTTAATTGCTCCTATTCTAATTAAGTAAGTCAATTAATTGCATGTACGCTCAGCATTTTCCTAACAGCTGTGTAATTCCTGTAAATACAGGTTTAAGGTGGAATCCACATGAAGCCTGGATTTCTTTCAGTATTTTCAATGTGAAAATGACGTACTTTAGCTACATGTATATTTAAAGCTGTATATTTGGTACACTGTACATGACTCGAGTCTATTCCAAGGTCCTGCCCATACTATTCCTTTTTAATAAAAATTGTATTGTACATAAAGCATGGGAAGTGTATATAATAAGACCTGGTTCAGTGAAACAGTATGTTCAGTATACTGTAGCTATGCACATGGATATTTAACTCAATCAAACCTGCTATTTTTTTCCCCCCAAATCCAGGGGTGTCCAAGTCCAGTACTGATTTGGTGATATCCTTATTCAAAGACACCTGATTAGTTTCACTACAAAGGTTTATTAGAGTTTCTTTTTGTGTTCGTTCCAACATTTGAGTTATGCTGTGACTATTATTCACGGAAAACTATTACCGAAATAAATGAAAGCTGTGTATGCGCATGTCCTCCTTCATTTTCTCCTCCCACATTAAAGCTATGACCCTGTCTTTTTGCTCTTGACTTGCGGACTGTGGTGAAGCTCGCCCTTGGGTGCCGGACCAGTCTCGTCTCGTGGCTCGACCCCTTCCTCTTCTACCCTCTCACTCCTTGACGCAGGTCTTACTACTCTTGATTTTGGATCAACCCCTCCCTTCATGTCTCCAGTCTGTCCAGACTGTACCCACCCACCCTCATGCACCTGTTTGCCACTATTGCTCGCTTGTCTCCGAACATGGCATCTTGGAGAGGGGCTGACGCTGACTAAAATAAAAAATAAAAAAGTTTTCCTAAGAAAGCAAGCCAGCCATTCCTCCATCCTCTCCACTTACCATGGCAACAAGCACCCGCTCATTCGTCACAGCGAATCGCAACAGTTTCACTGCATGGTGCATGACGCGCACTTCCATATCTTTCCCAGGACATGCCTCATTGACGGCTCAGTGGCAGAACGGAGCAGGGGGATGACAGATTAGACTTTTCACTTAGCCGGCATATGCTTTGCCTCGTTAGGAAAATGATGTCTGAGTAGGGGCATGGCACCATATTGCTGGTGACCCCCCTCCTTCCAACAGCCACTCATCCTCCTCTCTGGCATGTGCGTTGCCCCCCTACCTGCACCCATACGCTGCCTGTCCTACATCTGCCTCCTCTTGCCAGTCTTGGCCAGTGGAGAGACACGGGGTCCAGAGCGATCAGGGTGGCACAGACAGATTCTCAAGTGCATTTCTAAAAGGATGCAGGCTGCAAAACATGTCAGTTATTTATAGTGATTTTCATTTTACAAAAGACAAATGTAACCGTTTAAAATTAAGAGGGGTTTTATGGTCATTTTTTTAAAACCCCAAATTCATAGATTAAAAAGACGAAAAAAATGAACAAACATATTTTAAGCATATGCTGGACTTTTGCTACTTTGTTAATGAACAAAGTAGTATTTGATATGTATCATACATCATATGCTGTGTGTATGTATGTATACACATATCATCAAATTATAATATTTAAAGTCAAATTTATTCCTTCCCCACCAAAAATAATAATAATTTCTGCAGCCCAGTGTGACAGGACTGTTGAACATATACTTTAAACATGCAAACTGACTGGAAATACATGCAGATCCCCAAATCATTGTGTATAATTAGGAAGATCCACATATTCTTCGAAAAAGAAAAAAAAAAGAATTAAATAAAATACAGTTAGACAGCTGCTGGCTCTCAGGGGGCTTTCTGCTGGCAGGTTTTCCTAAGAACTACTCCGTGATCAAAAGCCAAGGACCTGGAGGAAGCATTAAAGAGGTCCAATTAAATATTGCCGGCAGCCTGATTGGTCTCTGAGTCACGGCGCCCCTTTACATGCATCCTTAAACAGACACCGTTGTCAGAGACGTATATATAGGCATGGCACCTTTGGCTAGGAAGATGTTTGTGCACCCTTTGGAATCATGTGAGCTTGTGTGATGAATGTGAATCTAAAATCATTTTGATTTTTTTTTAGATAACTAACATATTTTAAATGACTATATGCTCATCGATTGGTCTAATCAAAGTCATCGTTTGATATAACTGTTCATATCCTGAGATATTAATGTTATTTATGTGGTATATGTTAATACTTGAGCATTCCTCCTGATGGAATAATGTGTTTTTCCCTCCTTTCATTACTGCACTATGGTGAACGGGTTGGATGTACAGTAGTTAATCTACATTCTAAAATATCTGCTTGACAAGCACTAGCAGTACTCTTGAGCAGTTTCAAGGGCATTCTTCTTGAACTAAATGAAGTTAATTTGACTTTTCACAAGTCTCCTGGGTATGACGGCAATGCAGCAGAAGCCCTCAGAGCAAATCTTTTTTAGTATACTTAGAAGAAGCAGCATGGCTAATTTGTCCTGGGGATATTATACAAGGAAGACTGTCACAAGTACCGTGTTACAGTGACAAGCCCAGTGGTTATTTTACAGTTACTTTTACTGTTTATTTTTTTTAATTGTCATCTTGCACTAACCAGGTGTAGGTCATTCGGTTAGAGCCACAATAAAGTATTGTGTTAGCTTTCACGGCCTTTTAATGAAGAAACAATGTACATGGCCTCATTAACACTCTGTGATGAGATCTGAACAGCTCTCCTATGTGGGTCATATCCTGCCTCAATTGGTTCACCTCCACGTCTCATTTCAGACCCTAATTATCTTAGCCAGGATCCACTTTCGGACATCCTTCTCCTGTTAGGTGGATTTAAACAGCGCTGATGTTAAACAGTGTCCTCTGCCAGTCTATTAACACCAGGCTTGTTCGGCTGCCCGAGTGAAGATGCAAAATGTCACTCATCGTTAAAAACAGACGGCATTTACAAGACGGGATCAGGGGAAAACAGAAAGGTTGGAGCCTGTGTTGGACAGTATTGAGCCAAGAAGGTGGGGGGGGGGGATGGGGATGGGGTTTGCTTTATGTTGTCAGGTTGCTAACACGGCCTGATCTTCTCATGTGACCTTTGGCAACTCTAATCCGTTTTTCACATCTCCTGTCCATCCCCTGTGTCTTTTTTCCCCCATTTCTGTGTGCGTAGGTATCTGGTGCCAGTAACCTCCCAGTTCGTCATCAAGTGGCCTTCCTCCAGCTCGAGCCGGAACGTGGCCTCTCGGAGTCTTTTCACTACCCGCATGGGCCACTTCTAATCCACCATGGACGCTCGTCGCCTCATGAGGAGGGAAAGGGGCACGGATCCCTCTGCTAACCCCCTTGGGGACACACTAACTCTGGAAGCATGTGAAAATGGATCTTGCCAGTTTGCTTTTTTAGATGTAGTCATCGCCGCATCAGAGGCAGACAATTAGGCGGGTCCTTTCTTGAGTTCGGCTTGTGTCCACGGATCTCCTGTATTAAAAAAAAAAAAGGGGGTCTACTGTACAGACAGTTAATTCCTTTATTATCCACAATTATGGATTTTGTGTCCCAAGACTTGCAAAACTATTCTGTCAATAACAGTGAATGTTTCAATGAAGTTTTACGGAATGGGATTTGTTTGTATGCTCGTCGTCGAAGAAAGATAACATTCAATTCTGTTTTTCCTTTTTTCGCTGCTTGCAATGTTTGCCAAAGGCTGGTGCTGTTTTTCTTAAATGATTTTATTACATTTTGCCACAGTATGTAGTAGTAAGAGGAATTTAGGTGTAGGAGGGTGTACAGAAGGGTTCTGCCCAACTGCTTATATTCAAGAGCCAGAATTAACGAAGGTCTCCTGAAAGCATGCCTCTCAGAAGAGAGTTACATTCATGCAGTGCTGCAGCCAGTACTGATCTCTTGCATATGCGTATACATAGTTCTTTAAACTTGTGTGTTTTTCATTGCACATCAGAAATACTTGAATTTATTTATACTATTTATTTTATTTTAAATGTTTTAAGTCACATGCACTACTAACTTAAGTTTTTTTTTAATATTTTCATTTAATCTAAATTTTATGTATGTTAGCGTTTTTTTTTTTTTGTTGTTGGTGGTGATATTTAAAAGGTATGAGAATAAGTTTTAAAGTACTGTAGATGCCATGTTTGTGTTTTAGCAGCTATGTCGATATTTTCTCAGCCTGTATGCAAGTGCCAGTGCAGATTGTGGCGTGCCAAGGCTAAGCACAACCAGGAATGTGTTAATGGCTTCTAAATTGAGGTTAGTGAGTAATTAGAATGCTCTGTATGACAGTAGGTAGTGTTAGAATTTCAATTTGAAAAAGCTCCTGGTAGCTAATTTTCAGGTAGGTTGTATTCCGTAAAAATGCTAATGCAGGATTTTTTCCTTCCTTCCTTCCTTTCTTTTTTTTTGTTTGTTTGTTTGGTTATGCCCTTCAGCAGTCCTTTTGTAACGAGTATGGCGATAACTTTAAGCTAAGAAACCTATATGCTATATATATTTTTTTTCTCCTTTCCCTGTCATTTCACTATGCCTGGATTTCATTCATGCTCATTCTAGATAATGATTTTTAAGTTTAACAGCAATAAAAGACTGGTGGTTTGAGCTGTATTTATCATTAAGCTGTCTCTGACATCTTTGTCTTTGCCTTTTCTTTCCTTCTAATGTTGTTGTAACTCAAGAGATCTTGAGAATATCTAAACAAGCATGCACACACTCGTCAGCCTGCACAAAACTGACACTCCACTACTGTATCAATCCACCCTGTCTCATGTGAAACTCGGAAGAGCAACCTTTCTAACCTTGTCATGTCATGTCCCGACTCAAGGCCAAGGGAATAGATGTGATCCTATCCCTTATTTACACTAGCTCACTCAATTTCAGGCTGCCAGCCATCTTTTTTTTGTCTCTGCCTTTCCTCCCCCTACATCCCTCCCTCCTCCTTTCTGCCAAGTGTGGTGCTGTAGAGTCATGACCTTGAAATTCTTCCGTGAACAATAGCTGCGCTTTTTAAGCAACTGACTCAGAAACTTGAAGACTATTCCCCTGCCCTCTGGTGTTAAATCCTTGTCACCCAGCATGGTCAGCCAGTGGGAACCGAGCTAGTTTCACCTGCAGTGGAGTGTGGACTCTATGTAGGTTCGTGCCGATGACCCACTTACAGGTTTCATTAATACCATGGGTATCAGACTCTGTCTGACTGTGATCACGTCTTGGTGAATGCAATCAAAAAACCCATTTGTTTTAATCCTGCATATCAAAAGGACAGAAATCAAGGGGCTTTAATCATGACTCATCAAAATAAGACATCCTCTGGTCGATTTAAGAAGATGCAGTCTCTGTCTTATTTAAAGACGACTCTCAAGAATGTTTAAAAGTTTACGAACAAGCCTCCGGACTATGGAACATAACCAAGCCCGGGTTTCCTGAGATGTACATGACTTCACATTCTTATGAAATGTCACTTGCCACCACCCTCAATGGCAGATACCTTCTGAATACATATTATAAGTGAACGTGTACTGTATTTACCCTGCGTTATACTGTAATATTCCCTCTCATGACTGGACTCTAAGTCCTGGGTCTCTCTTACGAAGAGCCCTGAGGTCTTTGTTCCAGAAGCAGGATGACAGACAGCGTAGAAATCAAGTGTCTGCCCCAAAGAGATAATAGATCTACAGATATAGCTACCCTCATGTATTGCACCTTCAATAAAAGTAATAGCTTAAAGATCGAGCTTGCCAGTGTGCCCTGAACCAGGAACAATCACAAATTCACAAGTTTCTTGTCGAGGCCAAATTACCACTTCTGACGCAGATGGGGCTCGGATATCTTCAGAGAGGGATCACTCTCTTCCTCTTCCTTGCTACCACTCAGGGTGCTTCAAAAGGCAGGAAGGAGCCCCACTGCTCTTTCTCAATTGTATGACAGTACCAACTGTTCCCTGGGGACTGGTCTGGTCTGGGAGTTCTTGTGGGGATTGAGACATTCTTGTGGAGATTATCAATATATCCCCTCCAGCCAGGCTCAGAGACATGAGACAGAGCTGCTCTGCCCATTAGTCTACTGCAGAACTCAGGGAACTAACAGCTGTCTGCTCGCTTAGACACCAGACAGATTCTAGCACTCCACTCTTCCACCTTGACGCTGCATGCCAGTGAACTCGAGGCTTACCTTCACTGAATTTGGCTAATTAGAAGTGCTGGCTGTTTTTCCCGGGGTTTAATTCTGCATGGTTACCTTTGGCTTAAGAATCATCTTGAGGGACGCTTAACCAAATGGAAACGGATTGATCCATTGACAAAATGCTCCAACTTTTGCCCTCCAGTTTCTCATTCTTTATGCTGTCAAGCTATCCCAAGACTTTAACGACAGTTTCCTGATGTTGACCCCTGTGAATGTATTGATCTAAAGATTACAGATAGCCTCAGTGAGAGGATGGTCCTGCCTCCCACTCATTAGTTAACCTCCAGAGACCTGGCGAGCTGGAGTACTTAATTATTTAAGTGGCACAAACAGTCCTGCCAGCCTATTAAATGTTACCGGAGTCTCGCTTCGTTCATTATTTTTGGTTCTTCTCAATTTCAACTTGATCCGTGTGATTATCTGCTGAATAACCATTTTGATATGGTTGTAATTAACATTTAACAAAGCATGGTATTTACTCTGAACATTTTCATGTCAAGTCAGTGTCAACAAGAAAGCTGTGAAGAAACAAGACCTTCGTTAGTTTCCTGGTTTTATACTGATCATGGTAATGGAACTCAAGTCCAGATGCTTTTCACCTTGCTTTCAAAGCCACAGTATACTTTTTATTTTATTTATTTTTTGAATTCATGCTTATTTACAGTGACCTGGCCTGCTTCCTTCTGTTCACCTAACGGTACGCGATATGGCCTGTCAGAGTTCTCTCTAAAATTTCAGAAATGCTGGATAGAATCTTAAGAAGGGCAGCAGAAGGTCAGTGTGAAGTATAAATAAACAGTATATAACCAGGGTTTAAACCTTAGACCTCAGTTCCGCCTTTGTACATTTTTCTCTCATGTCTGACACTTTCACATGACTGAAAGGCCAAATATATCCTCGCAAAATAACCTCAGGTCAGACGTTGTGAATCAGAATCATAGTATTTTTCCTACTGTAGGTTAAAAATGATGTATTTTAAAATGGTTCTGTTGTTCCAATGAATATGAAACAGCTCAAAAATGATCTTGAGCGTTCTTATTCAAATAAGCTCTCTTAGGGAAAAAAAGGTTTCCATCTTCCCACTAGGGAACCCCTTAAAGGTTGCATGTTGATCCTTACAACAGAGGATTTTCAGTACTTTAGGAAGTAAAGAGCTCTTAACAATCCAAAAATCCCACCCCTCCCACCATCATTTCTCTCCACAATGTTACTGTTTACTCTCCTGGATTTCATCAGATTTTATGTTTGCCCTTTTAACTCAACTGATATCCCTCGGGTAGTATTTTTTTTTGCCTCTGATCTGTCTTCATCAAAAATGAGAAAGCTTTAAGCCATGTTCTAATAATAATAATAATAATAATAATAATAAAAATTATAATAAAGGTCTGTGCCATTTTTGTGGGTTCCCTCTGCGTTCTCCAGTTTTCTCCTTCTTTCCAGAAACATATACAGTAGGTAGGTGCAATGGCTGAGTGAATTGACCCTATATGTGCATGATTGTCCATGATGTTCTATGATGGACTGACATCCAATCTAGGGTTTGTTCTTGCCTCATTTCTAGTGTTCCCTGGATCCACTGTGACCCTGACCCAGATAAAGCTATTACTTACAGTCTTCAATCAGTATGACTTTCTAATATTTATTCTTTCCGTTTCAAATGAGTTCACTCTTCGGTGCTTACCACTTTTACAGCTGTCTTTTGGACCTCATGCCAATCAGTAAATCTGGCCAGTCACCACTGGAAGTCAAAAATTAGGTTAAGCTCTGCTCAGAGCCTGAAGATTTGAAGCTTTTTGGGCTCTGGTTCAAAAGTGCCAAACGGAGATTCGGGACTTTGGGAAGCTGATTTAGTTCAACAGGTGGGTTTGTGATCTCATTCCACTTTAGAGCAGAGGGCTGTTGACCAGCAGGTCCACACTGAGGTTTTTTTTTTTTTCTGTCTAATGTATTCACAGCCTAATAACTAAAAATCAGCTCATATTGCAGGGTTTTTAACCAAATTGTATTTAATTATATATTTCTTTTCTTTTTAAGGTTTTGGCAAATATCATATCAACATTCACCTTCTGTTTACATACAGTAGTATGTGCTCTCATACAGTATAAGGCAGTATAACAAAGCTTTTATTTGTCACATATACAGTACCGCGTAGTGAAATTCTTTTTTCCAAAATCCCAGCATAACTGGAGTGAGAGCACAGGGTCAGCCATGATACAGCTCCCCTGGAGCAGATAGGGTTAAGGGCCTTGCTCAAGGGCCCAACAATGGCAATCTGGTGGAGCTGGGGTTTGAAACGCCGACCTTATGATCAGTAATTCCGCCTTAGCCATCTGAGCTACAGTACCACTGCCCCCAAGTTAAATTCTTACCCTGAGTAGGCAACATTAATGTTCTGTTGAGGCCAAGAGATCCAGAAATTTTTGATGACATGGGCAGTGCAGTGGTCCAGCATGAAATCAGTTTGGTAAAAATAGCTCTTCGGTAGTACAAATATAGCCCTCTGTCATCCTTCGCCATTTGATGAGTCAGAGGCAAAAGGATTTTAATGGAATCATTCTGGGGATAGCTGCCCGTGGAGGATGGAGCCATATTCACTGTACGTGCCACCAGACCTCTTATTTCCTTTCTACCTTCATGCAATCGACTAAAATTTTGCACAAGCAGTGACGACCTTGGAAGGATTTTCAACGTCAATTTAAAAAAGGAAAAAAAGATTATTTGCTGGTCAGAAGTTGTTTCTCTTCTTTCTTTTTTTTACTGGGATTCATTCATCAAACTGCATATGAATTAATTAATGTGTAAATTGTCCGTAGGAGCATTTACATAAGAATGCTGTGTTCATGGGAATCCTGTTTGGTTTAAGGGACAATTTTATTTTATTTTTGTGTGTGTGTGTGTGTGTGTGTGTAGACTCACGACTCACAAACCTGAACCTTGATAATAGCCTTCGAAATCATCTAATCGTATAAAGGCAGTTTTTATACAACTGCAATTTTGTATACAGATTATATTTTCAAGTTTGAAAAGCTCATTTATTTAAATTGCAAAACGGTTATGAAGCAGTCATTTCGTGTTAATGACTCGAGCATGAGCAATGCAGTAGAAATCGGTAAATTAAAGACAAATAAGACTAGCTGTTCAATTATGGAAAAAGTAGGCAGAGTTCATTTGTGCACCATGACTGAGGTGCGTTACAGGATTTAATGCATGCAGCGTCTGTGAGGCGCTCTAGTGATCATTTAATCGTCTTCAGCTCTTTGTGAGCTTTGCCTTTTGGAGTTTTGTGGGCATCACTAACACACTTAACACACTTTGCACTTTATGGCTGATTGTCAATTATCAACATACAAGAGCAAGTACGAAGAAAATTAGCTAGCGGGAATCTGATGGGAAATTTTTTTAGGTCGGTTTCGCCTACGAAAACATTTACACACAATTTTACTAAATGACTGGTAAATGAGGTCGACTGTGTACAGACTCTTGGCTTGAACGTTGGGAAATGAAAGACGCTCAGCGAAATCGCTTGCTTGTTAACATTGTATTAACCTGGCTAATGTCAGGTTATTTGCTAGACCGTAAAGGCTGGATTTAATGAGTTAAAGTGGATAACAAGGAAAAAGCCACTTCCCTTTACGCTTATGGTTTCGCCATAATACTTTGGCTATATTTAAGTTCTGTGGAATTGCTCGATGCTGATGGATTTATGCCGAGAAGCGTTACGCCTGCTGGAGAGAACTTCCAAAACATGTTTTCATGTTTCCACAGGGGGACATTGCTCTTTCCCCGCAACCTTTCTTAATGTTCTCCTAACATTCTTAGAGCCTGTATTTCTTACAACACTGTCATTAGCGAGAAAAAATATGCAGTCCGAAGGCATTCTCTTGTTTTATGAGGTTTTTTTTTTTAATTTCTTGACTCTCTTAAGGCAAAGTTCCAGCTTTAAGTTGTTGCTGTCTGGTTAAAATGGAGTGTGTGTGTGTGTGTGTGTGTGTGTGTTAATGCAGTTATTAAATTAGTCAGAAATACTGTGTTAAGGGAAATATAATAGCGTTTACTCATATTTATTTTCATTTTATTTTTATCTGAATAAGCAATGAGCAATCTTTAGCTGTAAATGCATCAGAACTGAATGTCTTAAAGCTGCTTTTCTTCTAGGTAATGAGACAAATTGATGCTTGTAATGGGAATTGTGTTTAGCAACTCAAGTAAAAGCTATTACAGCCTTTTCCTTTTCATTTCTTTCTTTTATACTATATGGTGTTGACATACAGTACCTCTTGGATACAGTTTAGTTTTTAATGCACAATGATCAGTGAACTTGTGGTAAATACCGAAGCTCAAAAGACAAACCTTGACAGTTTCTTTTTTTTTTTTTTTTACTTTATTAACATGAGTCTTCATGGAAAATCGAGTCGCATTTCAACACACTGGCAATGAAACTTTTTTACATTTCGCATCTCTATGAAAATCCCGAGCACACTGGTGAACCGGATTGTGTTTGAGTTGAGAAAATAATTTTTAAGGCCTCCACTGATTGAACCGATCTCATCCTTCTTTCGAGTAAATCCCCTTCTGCTGCTACTCAAATTCAAGCCTGGGTTTGAGTCTAAAGCTCTGGGGGAACCCTGTGCATAAAGAAGTCATAAATAACACTCTTATGATAAGAGTTCCTGAATGTATAATGTACGTGCTTGGGAGGGGAGAAAAGAACACATGGTTAAGTGTTCAGTAGCTGCGACAGCGCCGAGACAGTCAGGTGGCCTCCCACCGGCTCACAACCAAAAGGATTCTGTCTTCGTTCGAGCACCCAGGCAGCCATTTTTTATGCCCCCTTGTCTCGGGATTTGCAGTCGAATAGTCTGCAGTATCATTTAAACAGACACCAGAGAGAGAGAGAGAGAGAGAGAGACGTCATAAAAAAATCTGCCTTTCAAAACAAAGTACAAAGTAATGTTAGTAACACATGTCGAAATCGTTTTTATGGATCTTAATACATGCAATAAGTAAATAAATAAATAAATACCAGCTGTTTGTTAATTAGCAAGCAATAATTTTCAGCAAGGATGTGATATTTTCTACTGTGCCGGGGTAAAGGGGTTGGGCTGCAGTTTAGCAAGGATATCATGCAGTTCGACAAAGAAGGAGGTTTTCTTTTGCAATCAAAGGAAAACAGCTCAAGAGCCTCTTGGGCTGGTAAAAATAGCACAAGGTCTGATCAAGGCAACGAGAGAGAGGATTTTAAAATCCTGATTACAATACCAGGAATGCCGGCGGAGACCTGCTGGAAATTCAGGAAAACCGATGCTTGCATCTGTTCAGAAATGACATATGCATGGGTTTATGATCATAAAGATTGTACAGTATTGTTTGTCTTTACACTTGTACACCTGTATCCTGTAATATAATGCTTTTTTTTTTAGTCTGTTTCCTCTCAAAGTTTCTTCTTCATGTAGAAGAAACACAAGCTTTCTGTAAAGCCTCATTCTGACAATGTTTACTGTTAAAGCACTATATAAATAAAATGTTATATATATATATGGTTTATTTCGCTAAAAGTCTATACAAGCTATTATCCCTTTCAAGACTTGTGGTGTGTATTCCACACATTCAGGTCTAAGGTAAACAAATCATTCGATCCAGCTGTGCCTTTGTCCAGATGTTCAGCCATCCAGGGCTTGGTATAGAATTGACTCATATTCCCTTGACCCTAGTTGACTCATTCTCAGCCTCCCACATGTCCGGTAAAAACAAACCCACACAGACAGGGTGTTTGGAGACACGGTCAGCCGTGTCCAACCGTGAGATGTCCTGCTGAGAGAGCCACGGGGATGTGGACGGGTCACGGGCGGCTACACCCCACACAGAGACATGGAACGATACAAAGCGAACAAGAAAGAAAATAAAAAAGAATACGGTGTGAGCGCCGAGCAAAGAAATAGTGAGAGAACACAGAGAGAACCTGAGAACATCCCAGCTGTATGTCCCATCCACGCCTACTCTTCTTATTAACCTTTGAGGACTGGCTAGCCTGTACAGGGATTGTTTTCACCAAACTGCTCAAGCCATCAAGCGAGTGGCAGCTGATATGCTGTTTAATAAAAGTGTTGGCGCCCCCTTTTCCCATCCAGACATCAAAAGAACTTTAAATGGCTTGATGTTGCACACAGCAGGGATGTTTCTTGTGAGCACTGGCTATAGGCTCTGAGGACACAGTGACAGGTGATGTCTAAAATCATCTCATACTAGTCGTCATGTGAATCCACAAAAGTCAACAACCGTGATGCACTGAGAGTTTCTAAAAAGCAAACTAAAAAGAAATAATAAAAAATAAATTAAAAAAAACCTGAAGGTCAACTCAGAATACACTGCTATGTGCTCTCCAAGGCATGCCAGCATAGTGCTGCTACAGTTGGCACTGTTTGCTTACAGGATGAAAAAGTGTTGTGCCATGAAAACCAGCACAACATATTCCCCACGTTTTTGTTGCTAAGTAATTATTGTCCGACACTAAACAGCGCCTCGGAATTGTTCTTCGCTGACACTTAAAAGCAAACACGCTTTTCAACTTAACATTCGATAACAAGGAGCAGGTTGTAATTACATGCTCCCATATTTCTCTTGCTTTTTCTGATTGATATATCCCATCTGACAGCTTTTCCAACAGAATCGCGGGGCCTCGGCTGCCAGAAAATCACAAAGTAAATGAGCTGAACACAGCGCTCATTATGTGTCCAGGCTGCTCTGCTGTTACTCAGCTCCACCGTAGTGGACAGATGGTCACAAACACTGGCCAGGCATTTCCTGGTCACCTGAGTGCTGAGGCTCGGCTCCTCGTGTGCCCACTTCCTGCTTGCCTATGAGGGTCCTGAGAAGGGTCACGATGGCGTGAAGTGTGGAGGCATCCATACTGGGATATTTGTTATTCCACTTAAATCCCTTTTTCAGCCCTGGAGGATAGCAGGCCACCAACAGGGGTTTAAAAAACTCCAGTTCAGATGATGACCATCTGAACTCTGGACTTGAACTCGCAAGATTAAAGACGGTGACTAAAACTTTCCAATAAGGACTCTTTGGGATACAGGCATGCATGTTTCTTTATAATAAATGTTGATAATGCACCGGCTAGGAACCTTTTTAGGAAGATTTTATTGTTCATTTGATACTAGAGGACAAACAGTGACATGTAGCGAACCGCACCAAACATGCTTTTATTACTTCAGAGACAGGACCCTTCTGTTTTCCTTCTGAACTGCCGAGCAGAGATTACTTTGTTATGGGAGTCGAGATAAGGTTTGAATTATGAAGGGAAATATTTACCCAGCCAGAGCAATATTACTCTCCCCCTTTTAGCTGTTCCCCACATCCATGAAAGGGAAGATACAATAAAGTGAAGGAGTGGAGGATCTAACTTCATTAGTTGCCAGGAGTAATGAAGGCAACTGAAGATTACTGACTTAGATACGCCAGTATACAAACACCGACTTTTATGCACCTGACCAAATTATTGCACTTTATTGCAGTTACCAGTATCTGAAATAAAACAGTGACATACTTTGGCTTTGTCCTTTTGAGCAGGTATGTATGAAATACTAATATTTTTTCTGTTCTTGCTGTAGATCTCCAAGGTCAAGCCCTTTGCATAGTAATAATCCTTTGGGAAAAATTATTTCTCTTGGATTATTGCTCTGAAATATGTGCACAGAGCATGGATAGAGGATTAGATAAACTACAGAGATGCCTTGAAGCAGTAGGGAGACGCTTCTCTTTCACTGCTGCTACACAGCAGAATTACCTGAGTTAATATAATACCTACAGTGTTAAAGAGTTCTCCAAGGTACACTAGGCAATTAGGCCCATCAGTGTACGCTGGAAGTGTTCATTTAACCTGAATGATTTAAATAGCTGTGATCTGGATGAAAGTATTATTATGTTCATAAGACATGGGAGAGACATAATTGTTTTTGTTAAAAGACAATAATAATAATAATAATAATAATAATAATAACTGTTATTATTATTATTATTATTATTATCATCATTATGATTATGATTGCTATTATTATTATTAACACCACAACCAGCACTGTCAAAAAAAGCATCTACAATGAAAACAATAACAACAACAACGACAATAATAATAATAATAATAATATTCTTCTTCTTCTTCTTCTTCTTCTTCTTATTATTATTATTATTGCTGTTTTTGTTATTGTAATCATAGTTATCACTACCACCACCACCACCAACAACAATTATACTATTAAAAATCTTTCTCATCTTACTACTACTACTAATTCTACTACTACTATTAATATTAATAATACTATTTACTACTACTACTACTAATAATAATAATAATAATAATATTTTAAATCTAATCAAGAATTCAAATAAGGTACAAATAATGTAAAGAATTCACTGTGGCTCTTTTAGCAGTTGTTCTCACACTCGAGAAAAAGAATACTGTTTTTTCAAACGGAATTAAAGTATCTGATTGTAGTATTAGTAGTGGTAGTAGTAGTAGTAGTAGTAGTAGTAATAATAATAATAATAATATTAATAATAGTAGTTTAAACTCATAACAATTTTAATAAAGAGATCTTTCTCCGTAGCCCTTTCAGCAGTTGCTCTCGCACTCAGGAGCAAGATTAATGATTTTCCGAACATGATTAATGAGGCCGATTCACGATGACAGACTCTAAGTGACATGTTACAGGTGTGGGACTCATGCACTCCCCATTCGGCATCTTCCTTTTAACAAAGACTGAAACAGCTGCTTCTGCACGTACCGTCTTACCCCCTCAATCAGCTGCAAAGCACCAAGACTTTTTGTAAGAGATTATCACAAAGCCATAACCTCAGCCCGTGTTGATAAACATTTGCCAGGCTCACCAGCAGAAGTTTTTGTCCGACGTGTCCGCCGTCAAATCTTGCGGATTACATAGCCCTTAGCGACCACAGGAGACCCCGGCGGAGCGAGAGAAATAGTTAAGCTGTCATCTACAGATTGGACATGCAATGGCGTGCAGGACATTTGGTGAGCAGTTGGCAGGATCCTTGGGAAATATCAAAGAGGCAGAAAAACAACTGCAAATGGGTTTTATGTTACAAAGTATGAACTGACCCAAAATGACAGGAAACATCAATAGGGAGCTTGTGTTTCCAAAACATTTAATGAGAATCTTACAGTGTGCTCCTTGTGCAAACAGGTTTTGCTTGCTTCTGTCAATTCCTGGGAAGCAAATGAAATATCTGTTTGGCTGCAGGGCGGGTATTATAAAATGTCCAAATTTTGGAATGCAGTGCACAAACGTTAATAAGGATAAGTAGCCTTTAGGCATGAATGTAGCCATTTTATAGCCAGCGCTCACTGGGACAGCTATTGAGAAACATCGATGGTGGAACGAATTCTCAAATTAATCTTCGCATTATGGTGGAATGGCACAGCAATTTATAAGGGCCCACGAAAAGTCATTACAGAAGCAAACATCAGTCTTCATTTGTTGCAGCAGCATTATCAGTTTAATTAATTCAGGATTAGGCTTTTCTGCAAGCTTGGATGGTGAAAAATTCCGTTAGTTATTTGCCATGGACGGGCCAAGCAAGACATCTTAGCATGCCTTTGAGTTTGCTAAAAAGAATAGCAGCAAATGGCTAAAACCCCCATTGTGTATTGAGGCTCCCCTTTACCTCCCCATTCACCACCTATTGCTCCTCTCCAAGAAATGAAAGAGAGAGAAAAAGAGAATGCAAGCACAAATCATTCTGCTCTGTAAATGGACTTGACAACCTCAGATATTGCCTCACCTCCCCCAGAAGAGCTCAGTTCTCGCTGCAATTTTGAAAAGCAAGGATCGTTGGGCTGCCGCTACAACACCCGTGACTGACTTTGGCAAGAACGCACCAAGTGACAGGTGAAATCGGACTGCGGCAGATTTTTAAGGATGCACCTTCCTTTCTGCCTGCTAAAAACAGTGGTAAACAAGAATGTTTTTTTTTTCTGTTGTCAGAACATTTGAATGAGACGACCATTGCAATCATTTCAATCAGACCACAGGACATTGCCAAAAAAAAAAAAAAAGAAAGTAAATGGATAAAGGTCCCCTCCCAATAAAACGACCAAAAAAAAAGAAAAAAAACCATTTGCCCA